>NW_006787829.1:3493018-3504231 GCF_000442215.2 Lipotes vexillifer
CCTGCTGTGTATCTGATCTTGGACTGGCCAGAGGAATTTGCCTAAGGTCATTCTATTAACCAGTTACAGATTGATTTTGGAATATTTCTTTATTGTTCATCACCAAGTAGAGAAAATTAACACAGGCTAGATTATAAAGTCTTAAACCCTTTAAATTGTGATTAAAAATCATTTTTGTGTGTGCCAGATTAATGCTATATTTCATCAGTCCTCTTAAAATGACTTTTTTATAAAAAGTGCTGACCACTTCCTCCTTCTCAAATGCTCTCCTCTTATGACTTCCTGCTTATTTTTCCTACTTTATCAGTCTTTTTTTTTTTCTGACACAGCCAGTTCAGGGTCCTCCCTCAAATCTCAATTGTTTTGAAAACTAAAAGGCAAATCCTGGTATCATTTTCCCTTTGTAAACATTTACAGTCTTTCTTTAGTTTAGTTCTCATGGTTTTCATTACCTGCTATATGTTCACAAACACAAAATCTTAGCCCAGAACTTTCTACTGAGTTTCCAACCTATATGTCCAACTGCCTACTTAGATTATCCACTAGGATGCTTTATAAACTTCAAAAATAAATACTATGTCTTCATTTCCTTCACATATATCTTCTACCTCTAACCCTCCCCCCACCACCACTCAGTTTTCTTAGTAAGTGGTACCTTCCTTAAGCTAATTACCCCAAATTGCCCATGGCAGAAAATGGAATTCATCTTTTAGTTTTCTCTCTCTGTCTCTTTTTCCTTCACACCTATTAGAATTGACACCAAACTGATTATATATAGCCTGTAGATGTAGCCTGGAAAATACATCTTACATCCATTATTCACTCACTCTGCCAATATTTTCAAGCACCATGTACTGGGCACTGGATTATGTACCAAAGTATATGACTGTGAACAAGATAAACAGGATTCCTGCTCTCATGGACTGTGCCTTACAGTAGGAAAAGAAGAAAAAAGTAAAGTAAATAAACTAATACAATCAGTCCATAATATGTTGCCATGCAGGAAATAAATTGTGTGCCATGATCAAGAATAATAAGAGTGAATCTATTTGAATGTGGTGGTTAGGAAAGGACTTTTTTGAACTGAGAAGTGAATAATGAGACCAATTTCGCCATAAAAAAAATGTCCTGGGAAAGGGCATGTCTGATATTTCTGTTGTAAACTTCATTGTTTCCTTATTGTAAACTTTAATTTCCTTACAATGACCCATGGGTTCTTTCATGAATTGGCCTCTGTCAAGCATATACACAGTAAGAGTGTCAGATATTATTCAGGATACAGTAATACAGCTGCAAGTAAGACAGAGAAATTTAGCCACTACAGTATGTATATTCTATTGGAGAGTTAGAAATAAACTAAGAATAAGAAATCAAGAAAAATGTCAGACAGTGCTAAGTGCTACAAAGACTCAGTAGAATCACTGGAAAGTTAAGGGAGTCTTTTAAGGACATGACATTTAAAAGTGAGATTTGAATGAAATAAGGGGTCAGTCATTCAAAGGGAAATGCCCAAGTAAATGTGTTAAGGCCAGCAAAACCGTTGTGTGTTTGTATCACAGACTGAGGCAGTTTGGCTGAGGGTGGGGGATGACAGGAGAGTGGTACAAGGTGAGGCTGTATAGGTAGTAGATAACCATGGTGGGGCATGGATTTGATTTTAAGAATAAGCATATCAATAACATATTGCTTATAAAACATCATAAAAATAATGACGTATATGTAAAATCAGTTTGGTTCATTTTCAGTGATATAACATCATGCCCATTTACCTCTTGTTTGTTTATTTTTATAGACATATATTTTTCCACAGGCAACTGTAATTAATGAGTTTAACAGGGAAACTTGTTTGTCATGAAAGAATGTTAAAAATCTGATGCTATCAATTAGTTAGTAAATATATCGCTTCTATAATTGGGCTGTGCTTGGGGTTGTACCATAAAGAATTATAAATTTTTCTATAGTTCGCTTAAAGAATAAAAATGCATCTATTGTGAGGCAATATTACATTTTGCAATTTCATCTGGAATTAGACATTTGGATTTATTGACCTTATTAAAAAGTCTTGCTATAGTAACAGAAAAAGTAGATATCAAGTGAGTTATTACACATCTGGTTCTCCAGAACAGATGTTAGCTCAATTAGAAGAAATGGAAATGTTAAACAGCACCAAATGAATTCACCATAGGTGTATTGCTGTTTACTTTTTCTGAAATGGATTCACATTCAAACAATTGGAAGGGAACCATACCACAAATATTGTAGAAATTAAGAAAAAACTTAATACGGTTTGTATAAACCAAAATATTTTCTGAACCACATTTTGCTTTTTATAATGTTAAATATTTTTTAGTGTAAAAGGTACACAAAATGATAGAAGCAAACACAGTTCACAAGTGTTATGTTATGAGGTAAACTTTGACTCATTTAATTTTCATTTCCCAGAATTTACCAATTTATGAGAATAACTTTTCTCTCTGAATTATAGGAGCTGTAAAATAGAATAATCAAACACAGCAGGGTACCCTTGATCTTATAAATATATGCACAGAGAAACAGAAGTGTTTTCAATTTTCCAAGAAATTCAATGATCACATAAGTTAAAAACACATTTTGGAGTCAAAATTAAAACAGAACATGTCCTTTATTATTTAGGGATCATAAAGCAACTAGGACACATCTTATTTGCCAGGTGTAAATTATAATCAATGCAGCTACTCTAAGAACATAGGAATCATCGCATCTTCAGATTTTAAGCCTTTGGGTTTAGTAAAATAAGGAAAGGAAAAATTTTATAATTGGATTAATGTCCAGAAACTTGGGTGGCTACCTTGTTGTCCAGGGAAGGCTTAAAAAGATAAATAGAAGTATTGAAGTAATTATCATAAGGATGGTGTTATTCTCTCCATCTATTTCTAAGGTTTTTCCATCTTTCCAATGTGGGAACATCGCCAGATATGGCTAAGACTCTTTATAGTTCTCAAAGTCTAATTACAAATGAATTTTGAGAATTGCTCACTTAGTATTGTTCTGAATAAATATGAGGTCTAATTATTCTGAATTAAAAAAACAAATTTTCACATTAATAATTCCATTCTAACAAAATATTGTCTATATTTATGTTATTGATTTCAGTGATTATAAATGTTAAATGTAATATAAGGCTTGACATAATATATTTTTCTGTAAAATCCATCTTAAGTCCAGCATATAAAATTAATGCTGTTAATTTGAATGTTATTAATTTTTAGGTTCTGTTCATTTGCAAATAAATTTTCAAATTTATGTTTTAATAGGAACAAGAAGGATTAAAAAATTCCTATCTAATTTGCAGCCATTTACATTACTTTTAATTAATAATATTTAAATATAAATCAGACTAAGATTCTTCATGTATTGTTTTCCATTTGGACACTTTTCTATAATGATCACTTTTTACTTAAGCTAGAGGAAAATAGTATTGAAACCTGTCTTCAAATACCAAATTTGCCACCTACCAGCTGGTAAATATGGTATTTAATAATAACATTATCAAATGTTTGATTACAACATTAAGTCCCTGGGCTTCAATTTCCTCACTTGGAAAATGATGGATAATAATAGTACTGTTTTCATAAGGCGTTATGAAGACTAAATGAGTGACATTTGTAAAACCCTTAGATCAGTGCCTGACATGTAGCACATGCCCTGGACATATTTGTAAAATAAAAGTATTACTAGTCAAGTAGTAAAAACTCCCTTTTTACTACTCAAGTGCAATCTCCCTTTCAGATAATGCCTCTAGAGAGGCTGTGCAAGAGAGAAAATACGTAGCATAACAAAGAGTTCAGTCGTATCAGAAAAAATTTGAAATACATTTTTTTATAGCTGTATTAGAGAGCTGTTAGGCCTTAGAGAAGGCGTTAGAAGACAAAGCACAGAAAGTTTAAACAAGACTTAACTCTTCCCTAATGTCAGCCCAATTCTTTTTTATGTATAGGGTTTATCTAACATGGAAGTTCAATTTGTTTTGTTGCAGTTTATCTGCAGAACCCATCATTCGGTTCTTCTAATGCACTTCGTCGGGTACTTTTCTTCCAAATCATGGGGTGTTACTAACAATGAGTACTGCAGCAGGCTTGCCAGGGTTTCTCGTTTAAACTCTCAGAACATCCTAATACTTGATTTAGAGTGTATTAGCGTGACATCAATTCCTCAAACAGGGGCATTAACTCATGAAGGAAGGGGGATGCACATATTCTGTCTATTCTGTTCTCCTGTGTTCTCTATAATATGTCTGGATTGATGAATTGCTACCTTAAGCCAAGTCTAGGAAGGGCTGACCCTTTTCCCTAAAGGCACATTCTTACTATGCAGGCATAGAAAGGGAAATAAGAGAATTTCACCTCTGTAAATCCACATGTAGAATTGAAGATTTTAGTCTCTAAACATTAAATAATAGCAGCAAGTGGTGGAAAAAATTGACCTCTTTGGTTTCTCTTAGCAAAACATCTTCATTAAAATTTCACAATTATCCTGTTGAAATAGGTAAAAAAAAATTAGGTACATTCTAATCAACCACAATTTTAGGATATCAGCAGTTAGGGAAAATTTCTCACATTAATAGTGAGAGAAAAGGTTCTGATCAGTAAATATTAAAGGCCAACTTCAGCAGTAGTGGAGTCAACTGAGATACTTTAAAACTAGAAATGTCCAAACAAGATACAGAGAATGTATTAAATCTTCTGGCTTTGGAAGTACTTGTTGCTGACTCTTTTCATTAACGTTCTCCATTCTTGCCCCTGTAATATAACTTGAGTATAATACTTATAATGAAACAGTCTATATATTTTGCTGTTGTAGATAACAACTGTGTTATTATGATTTTATAAAAAGGGGAGTAGATATTGATTACTTATGTTTCTAAACTTGATATATTAGTCCAAATGGTATTCTGTATCAGGGAGTAGGCATATAGTCAAGAACCCCAAACTCATTGCTCTTCATTTTAATAAAAGATCTCTGGAAATTTTAAAGCTATTAAGCGGGACAGAGCAATCTTTTTATCTCCACTTTTCTCATAGAGATAACTGTATATTTCATCCAAATGAAAGCAATCACTTCATTATAAATTTGCTGCATTCAGTATCCTCAAACTGAATGAAAAGCTTTTCTTTAATCCAAATGGAATTTTCTATTTTGTTATCTGTATTATATTTGTAATTACATCGAAGTTACTATTTGCTTATAATTTGGTCATAATACACAATGCAAGCTAAGAGGAAATAACTAGCTGCGTTACAAACCATTAATTTTGAGAAACAAAGTTGATACTCTACAGATGTAATTTGCAAGTCAAATATATGCTTTTTCCCTCTTGTATCCTTTTTTATTTACATGAAGTCTTGGTTGAATTAATAAATAAACAGTGGCTGAAATCTTTCACTTTAATTAGTATGAGGTGGCATTTGCAGAGGAATGTTTAACCAAGAGATCTGAGATGCTGTCAGACGGGATTAACACTAAAGCAAAGATCTGAATAAATATGTGGTTTTTCAAACCAAATTCACTAAACACACAAGGGGTCATACTTTAGATAAGACTCTTGCATTTAATATGAGATAGTATAGCCATGCTCTTTGAACTGTGATAAATTGCTCAGCAGGTGTCTTTGGGGACAGGAGACAACAAGGTACTCTTCTTTCCCCTGAAACTGTTAAGGCCTATTATTTTCTAAGAACTTAGTTTGGGAAGTGAAAAAAAAAAAAGACTGTTAGCTGGAATTATGACATTCTACAGGTATTTTGTTTTCATTACTAACACAAAATTAGCATCGAGGTCATTTTTTTTAAAGAATGTACACTAGTGGTAAAATGGAAAAATGCACACTTCTTTTCCATGGATGACAAACATCTAACTGAACCTTTACACTCTGCATTTTGGTTTCTACTTTTTGTATCAAATTCCAAATTTTAGAATGACCAGTCACTTTGCACATTGGAAAAAGTGTTCTTATCTGTCCTTTTCCCTGTATATTTTCTATCTATGCTGAAACAGAGATAAATCTACCTCATTCTTAGATTTTTAAGGCCCCCATTAGAGTGTGTTCATTTGTAGGACAGCTATCTTTGCTTAAAGATTGGTTGGAGCTTCCTAGAGTCCAAAGACAGATGAGATATGCTTTCTATCCTCCATGAATATCCTACGTATTTGTGGCAGTAAGACAAATACACACATTGGGTTAGAAATGTCATAGAGATGTTACAAATAAATTTACAAGAGTTCACCAAGGAAGATATAAATTCAAGTTGGAGCAATCAAGGACGGGGGATTTATTCATCAATTTTTGGCTGATGTACAGCTGTCCACACTTCATGCAAGTAATATTCACATCCATTGCATGCGTATTTGATTTCAGGTGGAACCCCACCCAACTTAACAAAGAAAATATTTTTTAAAAAGTCATATAGCTCCATTTTAGAATTTAAGTAACTTAATACTCAGAACAAAATGTTCTCCTTTCAAATCTCACAAAGCCCTGTAAGCTGTACATTGTAGACAAAACACATCTACTGCAACTTTTCACTGATTTACTTTGCTCTTGACAAGATCCCATGACTCCCAAGTTTTTATTAACATAACTGGTGATTTTACAAGTACATTGATTCATTATTATATTTGGTGGGATGCGTGTGAGCAGTAAAGCTTCATCACTATCCAGGACATTTCCCCAGCTGGGTTTTTTGGGTTTAGGCAGAGTAGAAAAGTGCATTTTACCAGTTCTATGTGCAAAACTTCAACTATTGGAGTATAATTGCTTTAAATTGTGGTGTTAGTTTCTGTTGTATAACAAAATGAATCGGCTATACATATACATATATCCCCATATCCCCTCCCTCTTGGGTCTCCCTCCCACCCTCCCTATCCCACCCTTCTAGGTGGTCACAAAGCACTGAGCTGATCTCCCTGTGCTATGTGGCTGCTTCCCACTAGCTACCTATTTTACACTTGTCAGTGTATATAGGTCAATGCTACTCTCTCACTTCGTCCCAGCTTACGCTTGCCCCTCCCCGTGTCCTCAAGTCCATTTTCTATGTATGTATGTTTATTCCTGTCCTGCTCTTAGGTTCTTCAGAACCATTTTTTTTTTTTTTTTTAGATTCCATATATATGTGTTAGCATAGGGTATTTGTTTTTCTCTTTCTGACTTACTTCACTCTGTATGACAGACTCTAGGTCCATCCGTCTCACTTAAAAATAACTCAATTTCGTTTCTTTAAACCACAGAGAAATATTTCGTGTATATATGTGCCACATCTTCTTTATCTGTTTATCTGTTGATGGACACATAGATTGCTTCCATGTCCTGGCTATTGTAAATAGTGCTGCAGTGAACGTTGTGGACTCTTTTTGAATTATGGTTTCCTCAGGGTATATGCCCAGTAGTGGATTGCTGGTTGGTACGGTAGTTCTATTTTTAGTTCCTTAAGGAACCTCCATACTGTTCTCCATAGTGGTTGTATCAATTTACATTCCCAACAACAGTGGAAGAGGGTTCCCTTTTCTCCACATCCTCTCCAGCATTTGTTGTTTGTAGATTTTTTGATGATGGCCGTTCTGACTGGTGTGAGGTGATACATCATTGTAGTTTTGATTTGCATTTCTCTACTGATTAATGATGTTAAGCATTCCTTCATGTGTTTGTTGGCAATCTGTATATCTTCTTTGGAAAAATGTCTGTTTAGGTCTTCTGCCCACTTTTGGATTGGGTTGTTTGTTTTTTTGTTATTGAGCTGCATGAGCTGCTTGGATATTTTGGAGATTAATCTTTTGTCAGTTGCTTCATTTGCAAATATTTTTTCCCATTCTGAGGGTTGTCTTTTGGTCTTGTTTATGGTTTCTTTTGCTATGCAAAAGCTTTTAAGTTTCATTAGGTCCCACTTGTTTATTTTTGTTTTTATTTCCATTTCTCTGGGAGGTGGGTCAAAAAGGATCTTGCTATGATTTGTGTCATAGAGTGTTCTGCCTATGTTTTCCTCTAAGAGTTTTGTAGTGTCTGGTCTTATATTTAGGTCTTTAATCCATTTTTAGTTTATTTTTGTGTATGGTGTTAAGGAGTGTTCTAATTTCATTCTTTTACATGTAGCTGTCCAGTTTTCCCAGCACCACTTATTGAAGAGGCTGTCTTTTCTCCATTGTATATTCTTGCCTCCTTTATCAAAGGTAAGGTGACAATATGTGCGTGAGTTTGTCTCTGGGCTTTCTATCCTGTTCCATTGATCTGTATCTCTGTTTTTGTGCCAGTACCATACTGTCTTGATTACTGTAGCTTTGTAGTATAGTCTGAAGTCAGGGAGCCTTATTCCTCCAGCTCTGTTTTTCTTTCTCAAGATTACTTTGGCTATTCAGGGTCTTTTGTGTTTCCATACAAATTGTGAAATTTTTTGGTCTAGTTCTGTGAAAAATGACATTGGTACTTTGATAGGGATTGCATTGAATCTGTAGATTGCTTTGGGTAGCATAGTCACTTTCACAATGTTGATTATTCCAATCCAAGAACATGGTATATGTCTCGATCTATTTGAATTGGCTTTAATTTCTTTCATCAGTGTCTTATAGTTTTCTGTATACAGGTCTTTTGTCTCCGTAGGTAGGTTTCTTCCTAGGTATTTTATTCTTTTTGTTGCAGTGGTAAATGGAGGTGTTTCCTTAATTTCTCTTTCAGATTTTCATCATTAGTGTATAGGAATGGAAGAGATTTATGTGCATTAATTTTGTATCCTGCTACATTACCAAATTTATTGATTAGCTCTAGTAGTTTTCTGGTGGTATCTTTACGTTTCTCTATGTATAGTATCATGTCATCTGCAAACAGTGACAGCTTTACTTCTTTTCCAATTTGGATTCCTTTTATTTCTTTTTCCTTTCTGATTGCTGTGGATAAAACTTCTAAAACTATTTTGAATAATAGTGGTGAGAGTGGGCAACGTTGTCTTCTTCCTGATCTTAGTGGAAATCGTTTCAGGTTTTCACCATTGAGAACGATGTTGGCTGTGGGTTTGTCATATATGGCCTTTATTATGTTGAGGTAAGTTCCCTCTATGCCTACTTTCTGGAGGGTTTTTATCATAAATCGCTGTTGAATTTTTTTGAAAGCTTTTTCTGCATCTATTGAGATGATCATATGGTTTTTCTCCTTCAATTTGTTAATATGATTTATCACATTGATTGATTCACATACATTGAAAAATCCTTGCATTCCTGGGATAAACCCCACTTGGTCATGGTGTATGATCCTTTTAATGTGCTGTTGGATTCTGTTTGCTAGTATTTTGTTGAGGATTTTTGCATCTATGTTCATTAGTGATATTGGCCTGTAGTTCTCTTTTTTTGTGACATCTTTGTCTGGTTTTGGTATCAGGGTGATGGTGGCCCTGTAGAATGAGTTTGGGAGTGTCCCTCCCTCTGGTTTATTTTGGAATAGTTTGAAAAGGATGGGTGTTAGCTCTTCTCTAAATGTTTGATAGAGTTCAGCTGTGAAACCATCTGGTCCTGGGCATTTGTTTGTTGGAAGATTTTTAATCACAGCTTCAATTTCAGTGCTTGTGATTGGTCTGTTCATATTTTCTATTTCTTCCTGGTTCAGTCTCAGAAATTTGTGCTTTTTTAAGAATTTGTCCATTTCTTCCATATTGTCCATTTTATTGGCATAAAGTTGCTTGTAATAATCTCTCATGATCCTTTGTATTTCTGCAGTCTCATTTGCTACTTCTCCTTTTTCCGTTCTAATTCTGTTGATTTGAGTCTTCTACATGTTTTTCTTGATGAGTTTGACTAATGGTTTATCAATTTTGTTTATCTTCTCAAAGAACCAGCATTTAGTTTTATTGATCTTTGCGATCATTTCCTTCATTTCTTTTTCATTCATTTCTGATGTTATCTTTATGATTTCTTTTCTTCTGCTAATTTTGGTGTTATTTTGTCCTTCTTGCTCTAATTGCTTTAGGCGTAAGGTTAGGTTGCTTTGTTGAGATGTTTCTTGTTTCTTCAGGTAGGATTGTATTCTATAAACTTCCCTCTTAGAAATGCTTTTGCTGCATCACATAGGTTTTTGGTTGTTGTGTTTTCATTGTCATTTGTTTCTAGGTATTTTCTGATTTCCTCTTTGATTTCTTCAGTGATCTCTTGATTATTTAGTAGTGTATTATTTAGGTTCCATGTGTTTATATTTTTTACAGATTTTTTCTTGTAATTGATATGTAGTCTTATAACATTGTGGTCGGAAAAGATATCTGGTATAGTTACAGTTTTCTTAAATTTATCAAGGCTTGATTTGTGACCCAAGATATGCTCTACCCTGGAGAATGTTCCATGAGTACTTGAGAAGGTGTATTCTGCTGTTTTCAGATGGAATGTCCTATAAATATCAGTTAAGTCCCTCTTGTTTAATGTGTCATTTAAAGCTTGTGTTTCCTTATTTATTTTCATTTTGGATGATCTGTCCATCTGTGAAAGTGGGGTGTTAACCTCCCGTACTATGATTGTGTTACTGTCGATTTCCCCTTTTATGGCTGTTAGCATTTGCCATATGTACTGAGGTGCTCCTAGGTTGAGTGCATAAATATTTGCAATTGTTTTATCTTCTTCTTGGATCGATCTCTTGATCTTTATATAGTGCTCTTCTTTGCCTCTTTTAATAGTCTTTATTTTAACATCTATATTTTCTTATATGAGAATTGCTACTCCAGCTTTCTTTTGATTTCCAGTTGCATGGAATATCTTTTTCCATCCCCTCACTTTCAGTCTGTATGTGTCCCTAGGTCTGAAGTGGGTCTCTGTAGACAGAATATATATGGGTCTTGTTTGTGTATCCATTCAGCCAGTCTGTGTCTTTTGTTTGGAGCATTTAATCCATTTACATTTAAGGTAATTATCAATATGTATGTTCCTATTACCATTTTCATAAATGTTTTGGGTTCGTTATTGTAGGTGTTTTCCTTGTTTTGTGTTTCCTGCCTAGAGAAGTTCCTTTATCATTTTTTGTAGAGCTGGTTTTGTGGTGCTGCATCGTCTTAGCTTTTGCTTGTCTGTAAAGGTTTTAATATCTATGTCAAATCTGAATGAGATCTTTGCTGGATAGAGTAATCCTGGTTGTAGGATTTCCCCTTTCATCACTTTAAATATGTCCTGCCACACCCTTCTGGCTTGCAGAGTTCCTGCTGGAATATCAGCTGTTT
>NW_006787829.1:3504241-3508197 GCF_000442215.2 Lipotes vexillifer
AATATCAGCTGTTAACCTTAGGGGGATTCCTCTCTATGTTATTTGTAGCTTCTCCCTTGCTGCTTTTAATATTTGTTCTTTGTATTTTATTTTTGAGAGTGTGGTGTCTTGGTGTGTTTCTCCTTGGATTTATCCTGTATGGGACTCTTTGTGCTTCCTGGACTTAATTGACTATTTCCTTTCCCATATTAGGGAAGTTTTCAACTATAATCTCTTCAAGTATTTTCTCAGTCCCTTTCTTTTTGTTCTCTTCTTCTGGGACCCCTATAATTCAAATGTTGGTGTGTGTAATGTTGTCCCAGAAGTCTCTGAGACTGTCCTCAATTCTTCTCATTTTTTTTTTCTTTATTCTGCCTGAGGTAGTTATTTCCATTATTTTATCTTACAGGTCACTTATCCGTTTTTCTGCCTCAGTTATTCTGATATTGATTCCTTCTAGAGAATTTTTAATTTCATTTATTGTGTTGTTCATCATTGTTTGTTTGTTCTTTAGTTCTTCTAGTTCCTTGTTAAACGTTTCTTGTATTTTCTCCATTTTATTTCCAAAATTTTGGATGATTTTTAGTATCAGTACTCTGAATTCTTTTTGAGGTAGACTGCCTATTTCCTCTTCATTTGTTTGGTCTGGTGGGTTTTTACTTTGTTCCTTCATGTGCTGTGTGTTTCTCTGTCTTTTCACTTTGCTTAACTTGCTGTGTTTGGGGTCTCCTTTTCGCAGGCTGCAGGTTCATAGTTCCCATTGTTTTTGGTGTCTGCCCCCAGTGGGTGAGGTTGGTTCAGTGATTGTGTATACTTCCTTGTGGAGGGGACTGGTGCCTGTGTTCTGGTGGATGAGGCTGCATCTTGTCTTTCTGGTAGGTAGACCACGTCCAATGGTGTGGTTTGGGGTGTCTGTGGACTTATTATTATTTTAGGCAGCCTCTCTGCTAATGGGTAGGGTTGTGCTCCTGTCTTGCTAGTTGTTTGGCATGGAGTGTCCTGCACTGGACCTTGCTGGTCGTTTAGTGGAGCTGTGTCTTAGTGTTGAGACCGAGATCTCTGGGAGAGCTCTTGCTGATTGATATTACGTGGGGTCTGGGCATCTCTGGTGCTCCAATATCCCGAACTTGGCTCTTCCACCTCAGAGGATCAGGCCTGTTACCCGGCCAGTGCACCAAGACCCTGTCAGCCACACAGCTCAGAAGAAAAGGGAGGAAGAAAACAAGAGAAAGAAAAAAATAAAATAACATAAAGTTATTAAAGTAAAAAATTAAAAATGTATTATTAAAAAATAATAAAAAAGTAATGAAAAAAAGGAAGAGAACAAGCCAGTGAACAAACCACCAATGATAATTAGTGCTAAAAACTATACTAAGATAAGCATAAAGACCAGAAACTAATCAGTCGCATACAGCAAACACCAAGTGTACAGTTGCTCACAAAGTCCACCACCTCAATTTTGGGCTGATTCGTTGTCTATTCAGGTATTCCACGTGTGCAGGTACATCAAGTTGATTGTGGAGATTTAATTCGCTGTTCTTGAGGCTGCTGGGAAAGATTTCCCTTTCTCTTCTTTGTTCACACAGCTCCTTGGGTTCAGCTTTGGATTGGCCCCGCCTGTGTGTGTAGGTCGCCTGAGGGAGTCTGTTCCCGCCCAGAAAGGAGGGGGTTAAAGTAGCAGCTGATTTGGGGGCTCTGGCTCACTCAGGCAGGGGGAGGGACGGGGACGGAATGTGGGGCGAGCCTGCGGTGGCAGCGGCTGGCGTGATGTTGCACCAGCCTGAGGCATGCTGTGCGTTCTCCCGGGGAACTTGTCCCTGGATTCCAGGGCCCTGGCAGTGGCGGGCTGCACAGGCTCCCGGGATGGGAGGTGTGGAGAGTGACCTGTGCTCGCACACAGTCTTCTTGGTGGCGGCAGCAGCAGCCTTAGCGTCTCATGCCCGTCTCTGGGGTCCGCGCTGATAGCCGTGGCTTGTGCCTGTCTCTGGAGCTCATTTAGGCTGTTCTGTGAATCCCCTCTCCTCGTGCACCCTGAAACAACAGTCTCTTACCTCTTCGGCAGGTCCAGACTTTTCCCCGGACTCCCTCCCGGCCAGCCGTGGCGCACTAGTCCCTTCAGGCTTTGTTCACGCTGCCAACCCCACTCCTCTCCCTAGGAGAGCCCGAGCCTCAGCTCCCTGCCCCGCCCGCCCCGGCGGGTGAGCAGACAAGCCTCCCGGGCTGGTGAGCGCCGGTCGGCCCCGATCCTCTGTGCGGGAATCTCTCCGCTTTGCCCTCCGCGCCCCTGTTGCTGCGCTCTCCTCCGCGGCTCCGAAGCTCCCCGCTCCGCCACCCGCAGTCTCCGCCCACGAAGGGGCTTCCTAGTGTGTGGAAACCTTTCCTCTTTCATGGCTTCCTCCCACTGGTGCAGGTCCCGTCCCTATTCTTTTGTCTCTGTTTATTGTTTTCTTTTGCCCTACCCAGGTACGTTGGGAGTTTCTTGCCTTTTGGGAGGTCTGAGGTCTTCGGCCAGCGTTCAGTAGGTGTTCTGTAGGAGTTGTTCCACGTGTAGTTGTATATCTGGTGTATCTGTGGGGGAGGAAGGTGATCTCCATGTCTTACTTCACCATGTTGAAGGTCCTCTCAAAACTTCACCTTTTGAAATGGATGGAATAAAAGAACTAACATATAAAACTTATGTGTAGACAAGAGTTTATTAAAACTCTAAATAAAAATGTACCTTTATCATAAGCATTGTAATAAGGTGCAATAGTTTGGATTCATTCTTCAGCAGAAAGTACATGGTTAAGGTAAAAGAATTACTGACCATTAAATTCTGTTAATTCTTATTTGATAATTCCTTAAATTTTCATCTTGGTTGTTAATGGAGAAGATAGAATATTTGCAGAAATTGTATTTCTATTTTTATGTAATTCAGATAGTGTTCTATTTATGGTTCAGTATCAAAAGTGAAGGCTTCATTCGACATACTTTTGCTTACAGTAAATTATATATTTGGTTTCTTAATGCACGCATTTTTAATGTTTTGCTTTTTAAGTTATTTTGTGTCCAGTGGGTGGAAAAAAGGCAGACATAAAAAAAAATATCTACTTTACATTTAGACATTTTCAATGTTTTGTAAGGAAAGAAAAATGCTAAAGTTCACTTAGTAAAGGTCACGACAGGCCTGTCAAAATATTCCAGGATCCAGACAGCAACAATTTCAAAAGTGCAGGTCCAAAGATTCTTTATACTCAAGAAGCAAATAATTTCCCTTACTCTTTCATAAAAATGCTTTTGTAGTCTCAAGCCACACAAGAACAAAACAAAGAACAAAAGATTATATGAAGTTACCTAGAACTTTGTAAGTTAGTTCTCTCTGAAACTTTCTTAGTTACCTTACAAGACATATTGAGCCAGAAGCCTAAGGAACCAAATGCTATTTTACATAGATTTGTTGTGTTGCATGTTTTTATTCTCAGACTTAAATAATTTTGAAACCAATAACCTCTTTTTAATGACAGAGACACATTTGTTCTACAAATGTTTTAAACAAACAGTGGTAGAACCAGACTCCTGGTAAATCAGTCATTTTCACGGGGAGTGCAGTGATCTAACAAGTGGCTGAGCCTATTCACGTTGCAGTCCTGAAGCTGGTGAAGGACTCTGCCCCAAAATACTTGGGTGAGAAGAAAATCTGCGTTATTTGTCTAGAGGAAAGGAGAAGAAATACATTTTTATTGGTTAATGGTATGTGCTATGGATGTCAAACTAACTCAAGGGAGGTAGGTTTTCCGACGGCCCTGCATTTCATAGTTCCATGAAGTTCATTTACAAGCACCAAACTTCCTAAAGCTCCCTGAAGACATTGTGCTCAGACTGACTTTAAAAATATCCTATGTGGGCTTCCCTGGTGGCACAGTGGTTGGGAGTCCGCCTGCCAATGCAGTGCCCCTGTCCGGGAAGATCCCACGTGCCGTGGAGCGGCTGGGGCCGCG
>NW_006787829.1:3509799-3624408 GCF_000442215.2 Lipotes vexillifer
AGCCATGGCCGCTGAGCCTGCGCGTCCGGAGCCTGTGCTCCGCAATGGGAGAGGCCACGACAGTGAGAGGCCCGCGTACCGAAAAAAAAAAAAAAAAGTCCTATGTGAAAGTGGGCAGAGTGCTTTCTTGGGAATAACTAGTCATGGTCCTTGCCCTGAGTCAACCACTGAATGATTATATGACTTTCTTTCCTTCTTTCCCAAGTCATGAAAAAAAAAAAAAAAGATGACATTAGATTCTCTAATGTCCCTTCCTATTTTTAGCAATTCTGTGACCCTGTACCTGTTGTTCCTTCAACCATCAGGTATTTATTTAGTGCCCAGATTGTCATTGATCCCTTCAATGTGATTGGTCCTCTCCCTCCCTTTCCTTAAGCTGGAGAATGAAAACCAGCCACAGGCTCCCAACTGTTCCCACAATTGTCCCACATATGCTACACTCTTAGTCAACTGACTTTGGGTTCATCTCTCTGATGTTGCCTTTCTAGCCCTTCTCTTGTCTCTTGGATGCCATGTCTGCTGTGGTTCCACTTTAGGCTGGCAGCCTATTCCAGCTTCCCTCTGGCTGATGGCATTGTGGTTCACCAAACATGCTCGGCTTTGCAAGCAGCTTGGGTTTTGTCTCTAACAATTCTTAGCCAAGTGATATTTTTCTTTAGCTCTGGTATCACTAAATAATTGTCCCTGGACTTTTGAGAGGGGAGGAAGCTTCAAATACTATGCCAGACACTGAGATAGATGCAGAAACAAAAATATACCTCAGAAGTCTCCCTTGCTGTTAACTGGGGGTGAGAAGAGAAAAATCTCAATGACGTCCAGTCACCATAAAGAAGATCAGTGACCACGAGGTGCGGACACTGTACACTGTGAAATATGAAATGCCTCCCTTCATAGAGAGTCTCCTGAGTACTGGCTTTCTCATACATAATATACTCTTGGGAGACAGAGACAGCCTTCATTGCTGTTGTTAAGCAGTTCCATTGCCCTGCACTATCCACATATAAACATATATATAAATAAATGTTTATGTTTGTATACAGGTACTTGTTTATTCATATATGTATTTATTATATTCATTCAGACATTTAAATAAATATCTGATAAGTATTTTGTGAAAAGAGAGGGAAAGAAGCAAATTATAGGAAAGAAGAAAGGAATCTGAGTTTAGCATCAATCTGAGACAACTAATGGGTGGAAAATTACCTTTAGACATCAAAACTTGTACCAGAAAATGGCAAATATATGTTCTCTAATTCTACAGTAAGAAGATGAATGATATGACCTATTTGAGACAGTTTATATTGAAAAATTACTGTGGAAATTCAAATGAAATTGTTGCACTGGTCAGTTATTATATTGCTATTCTTACTAGCAGATATATATCATACAGAAATTAGATGTTCACTGGGTAAAATAATATAGTTTTATAAGAAGTAGTTTAAATTACCTCTTTAACAACATTCAAAACTTCTTAGTGCTGGAAATATACCATATACATCTTTAATATCCCTCTACAATGCTTAGTATAGTGTTGGAGTATCCATATTACCAAAGTTAGATATTGTCTTCAAAAACTTGTTTCGAGATATCCTCCATGGTTGTTTAGCCCATATAGTTTCATATGCAATTATTATTTATTCTATTAGAAAATTATTTAAAAACTAAAAGAATGATTTTGAAAATGATTTAATAACATTTTTGGGGATTCCACAGCAGGTAAATATTTTTGTTGCCTTTCATGACATCTTGGTTATAGTGTGATTATATTAAATGCCATCAGTCATAAATCATGCAGTCAGATCTACAGGTAAAAAAACTTGAATCTGACAGATATATATGTGTGTGTGTGTGTGTGTGTGTGTGTGTGTGTGTGTGTGTGTGTGAAATAAAATGTTTTAATGTCAAGGATTATTTTAAAAATTCTATTTCATATTCCTTTGCATTAAAATAGTATCTAATTAAGTATTTTTTAAAAAGCTACTTAGTACCATTAATTTGTCTTTGTTCTGTTAAAAATTTAAAGATGCCAGAAGCTATAGCAACCTGTATTTAATAAAATATTGCTCATTATTTTGCTAAAATGTTAAGCCATGTGTACACCCCCATATGTTTGTACTAAAATGGTAAGATGGACCGACCCTATTTTTTCTACAGGAAATTTTCATCCATCAAAACTTGCCTCAACTTCTGCCTGAAGTGATTGACTGGCCCAACAAAGAATCTTCTTCCAGGTAAGATGTAGAGCCTACTTTGGGGTAATATCCAAAGGTTGGCATTGCTTTGCTTTATTTTTCTGCCAAGGTCAGGGATTAAACTGATGTCAAAACCAAGCAGAATTATGCAGGACAGCTAATCTAAGGAGCCATTCTACCTCAAAGGGTCAGCAAATTAGAAAGTTTACACAGTTGAAAGGGTGGTGTGTGGATGTGGCCTGGCTTCTTGTTTTAAGATTTGCTTTTACTCACAACTGAATATGTTTATGCCTTTTCTAATTGCAGTACGGAATTCTTATACACTGGGTAGCCGTTATCCAGGCTGAGGTCTTACTGGGATGGGGTAATACAAGGTGATAGGAAGTGGGGTTTGGTTTTGGTGATTGGCAGGTCTCAGTGTTCCTTCTTTGCAAATATAATCATAATTGATCTGGTTTGTAACTAGCTTTGATGCCACGAGTTTACGTTCCTGAATGCTGTATTTTGTTCTCGATTCACTTCTGTGAGTGAGTAGTAAGGAGAGCACAGGTGTGTTGTAGGGTTTTTATTTGTTCAGAGAGAAATTGGTTCGATGAAATCTAGGCTGGACTGAGAGAAAAGCTGGGAACTGGATGTAGAAGGAGCGGCACTGAGAATTGCTCTTGATTTGAAGGCTCTTCTTGAGGACTTGCAGTCTGACTCTGCAGGAACAGTTAAAAAGTGAAGGTTTGGGGCTATCTCTTTAGAGAGTCTGTAGATGGAAAGAGATGAAGAGACAAAATCACTGCTGGTAAATTTGTACTTGGACTTTGCTTGCTGAAGTGTGCTCAGAGATTAAATTGAAATTTTTACTTGTTATTCTTCATGTAAGGGATTCTACTGGTTCTTATTTCTGTCATTGATCGTAACTGTGAACAAATGTATTGATATTGGTAACTTCCTTCATGATATTAAACTAGCATGGCCAGCGAAGTTCACAGAGTAAACCCTCCTGGTAAATGATAAAATAAAAAAATAGGAAATGAATCTTGTCTTTTCATTTAAATGAACTTTTCATTTAAAGCAACTGTTTTTGTTTTTTTTTCCTTCATGTTCTAAGTATACCTATAAAATTTTAATCAGACTTGAGACATACTGGTTATTGTTAACTAACTAGGCGAGTAAAGATTTAAATATATATATATATCTCTCAGATAGATTTTTTATACTTCAGAGATATTTTAAAGTATATCTTAGATTTAAAAAAATATATACATGTGACAAGGACAGATGGATGCCTCTGAACTAATAGGTTCAACAACTAACTTTAGAATTTGCTATCTTATTTGGTTTATATAGATATTTGTGATGTATTTTTATGTGTTCAGATGAGGCTACTGTAATATCAAAAGTTTTGAATTGCATTTTTTTCCAATAGCAATGATGGAGAAACTAAAATGTCTACATGAACACGTAGCTGGTTTGTAGCTATTAATTATCATGGACTTTTTAGCTTGTTAGAGTTAGCTGGAGAGAAGAGAGTTTTTCCTTTATAACAACTGAACCAGTGATGGGGGATGGGAGACTATGTTTCAATAACAGTATAAAGCTATCAGTCAACTTTGCTAACGAAGTTAGATGATGGATAAAAAGAGTTGTAAAGAAGAGTTTGTAAAGTTGATTTACCTTGATTGGCAAAATGTTTTAAGTTATTTGGCTGCAGGTCAAAATTGACATTATAATTCCTCTCGTTGAAAAACAAAACAGAAAACATGATAAAACAACATAATAAAGTGAGTTTATTATTTCATAGTTGCCTTCCATAAATAAGAAACTGAGCTATATTTACACCATTAAATATGTATTCATAATGGAATGAAAATTAGATATTGATGTTCATTCCTGTGCTTAAAGCATTTAGTGATCTGTATGTAATTTTTTTTCCATATGAATGCACAAGTAACTCTTTTATTGCTCTTTTTAAAATCAGACTTTAGTGTATTGAATAATGACAAGATTTAAGATTTGTGTTGATATTTATAGTAGGGTCATGTGTTAAAAGAAATGCGTTATTTTTTAAAGTCTTGGATAGTTGTTTTTCTCATGTTGTGATTTAATAGCACTGTTATTTCAATAAATAATCACTTGCTGATGATACTGATGGTACGTTTGTGAAAGGTTAAAAAATGAGTTCTAAATTTGAAATGTCTCTCCAGTGAGGTAACAGTTTTTAAAAATTCTGCAATAAGAGGTTATTCCACAGAATCAGGTTATAGTGGCAAAAAAATGTTGAAATGTATATTTGTGTATTTGTGCATGTGTGTGTGTGTGTGTGTGTGTGTGTGTGAACGCCGTTTTTTTTAATATGTCAATTCATAACACAGACGCCATAGTCTCTTGTTACATGGGTGTATGGGCAATACCTGCTCTAATAATATGTTTAGAAATCTATTACTACAAAATGAGCAAATCCGAAGACAGTTCATTTCTATTAAAAGTTTATATAGTATCTTCTTCATCTGAAATAAGAATATGTGCTCTTAATGCCATCTGGATTGAAAAATGTCAGAAAAGGAGTTATATGAACATTATTTTCAAAGACTTGACATAGTTTTTGTTGTAATGTAAGTCTTCTAAGTTATAAATATCGCTATTATTATTTTACTAGGAAGAAATAATTTTCAGCATATTACATGAATATTTATTAGAATTCCATGTTGATCACCCTGTTCTCCCATGACTGTGCTTCAACTGCTAAAATATAAAATTAGGGTTTTTTTCTTCTGTTTGTGTTTTGAACTTGCCTATTGGATTATTAGTACTCAGGAGTACAGGTAGAAATTTAGTGAAAACAGTTAATCTGAAATCTCAGTTAAACAGCTTCATACTTCAGATCATTTAACACAAGATATGTACCAAGAACTACAGGGGTGACTGATCCTTGTCAAGTTGTTTACAACTATAACGAGAGGGTTTGAGAAACAAATGGCTGTAACATCAGACAAATGAGTTAAGTTTTAGAATGAGCATATAAATCGTAAACCATATATAGGCAGAATCACCCATGAACATCCCTGAGAAAAATGCTACTGTCTATCAAGACAATTCTCCAGTGTTGAATTACATATTAGCTATTTCTCTGGTTGAATCATGCCCAGGTTGGTGAGCTTCTATACTATGATAAGCATTATAGAAATAAAATAATTCAGTAAAAAGCGGATACTTGCTCTCCCTGTCATATTCCAGTTGGGCTCACTAATTGACTTAGTTAAATAATTATCTCTCTATCTCCCTGTTTCTCTGCTTTTCATTTTTGTCTTTACTTGTTTGTATCTGTATGTGTCTATTTTGCTCACTGTCATGCTTCTCTCACTTCCCGGGTACCAATATTTGAATACTTAATGCATGGCTCAGGCAGTGAGACTGCAAACAAATTACTGTTCATGAGATGGCTTGAAGTGAGCATAGTATGTTCTACAACATTATATGGACTTCCAAAGAACAACGGGTAACCTCCAGTTAGGGAGGGAGTAGGAAAAGCCAGCATGGCAAGATGGTATTGAGATTTGCTTCTTAGACATGGGTAGGATTTTAAGTGGTCAGGTGAAGAAGGATATAACATTTCAGGTGAAGGGAATCACCCAAAGACACAGAGTAGAAAAGAGGAGGACATATCTCTGGTATAGCATAAACTTGGAAAGACATTTGAAAGCATATTAAAGGTGCATTTTAATGCTGGGATAGAAACCACACTATAGTAAAACTCAGTGGAAAGAGAAAAAAAAATTTTTTTTTAAAAACTGGTCCGATATAAACAGAGCCCTGCTTCAAAAAGAATCTCAAAGCAGTTTATGGAATGTAGAGCTATAGAAATAAAGATAATGCAATGAATATGGTAACAGGAGAGATAAAAATGATCAAAGATGACTGAATGTTTTGAGTTTATCTTACACAGGGAATGATTGTGCTATTTAAAGAATTAGGAAAGTCAGGAGCCTTTCAATGCCCTAAATCAGAAAAATGGTCACTATTTTTGCTTATAGTGTTCTTTTCCTTTGATTTTATTTTTCCATTTATTCTTAGTCCATCTCAGTTCTTTTGGACTGTGATATATGATCTAATTAGATTCGTATTTCTATTAGGCAATTTTCCTTCTAGCGTTGTTGAAAAGTTAACCTCTTTTCTATTTGTTGGATTCATGTAGCTTTATTATATATTGTACATTGACCATGATATATATTATAGTTAGATAGTGTTTATTAATACACATAATATCTAGTATTATAAATGCTATTTAATACCATAGTCAATCTATGTATGTATGTGTGTATGTACCTATCTATCTAAATAATTTATCCCTAAACATGATTGTATCTTTTTTTTTTACAATTCCTCTCTTTGTTATATTTGTCTTACTTTTAAATAGAACATTTTATTTTATTAATTTTTTTCTCTACTGAAAATCTTTCAGGCTACAATATGAAATGGTACTTGTATTATTATTGCCATCATCTCCCCCATAGTATTAAGTTCAAATATTTTCTTCAAAAGTAGAGATGCTTGTGAAGAAAGTAAGGGGGTTGGGATAAGAAGCCTAGAGAAACCCATATATTCAAGGAAGAGTTAGAAATGGTGAAATATTTAAGGAGGTAAATTCAACACCAGATGTAAGTTTAGCCCTGAATGAGTGCCCAAGCTGTCATCCATACAATTATTTTTATGAGTATAAACATAAGAAACAATATGAAAGTACAGTTGGTTTGGGGAAACTGCATATGTTACTCAACATGGTGTAATATTTTTGAAAGAGTATACAAGTTCCATGTATGGGGGTAGAGAGACACCATCAGTTTGGAATGGTGTTGAATATCATGTTGGAACAGCAGAAGGTATTGGGCATCTTCAAAGCTCTGAAAAAATTAAGAGAGGTGGGAGATAATTCTGTAATGAAGCTGAGCTCCATGTCAACTCTGAGTTGTATAGATCTGGATGAAAAAATTAGGGCCAGGACTGGCGGCGTCCATGAGATCAAAGCCCCAGGCAAGTCTACATAATTTGGAAATCACCAGTGAAACAGTGATCCATTCCCTTTTTCTCACCATCAGAATCACTCAGGCAAATGCTATGGATTGAATGAATTCTTGTATCCCCCCCAAATTCACATGTTGGAATCTAATCACCAATATGAAGATATTTGGAGGTGGAGCCTTTGGGAGATAATTAGATCTTGATGGTGGAGCCCTCATAATGGGATAAATGTTTGTTGGTTAAGCCAGCAGTCCATAGTATTTGTTATAGCAGCCTGAACTAAGACGAGCCACTCTCTATTTGTTGAGTCATCTCATCCTTTTAATTTCTTTATTTTACGTTACTAAGTGTTATGTACATTTTTAACATACTTTTAACTTGCCACTTTCTTATTTGCCTTATATGTTTGCTACATTGTAGAAGAAAAGTATATTTTGTTACCACTGGTATCAACATTGTTAAGTACTGTGAATGAGTATGCCACTAACAAAATTTTTAAGTGTGGAATAACTAACTGGCATTTAAATTTATTTATTTATTTATTTTTGGCTTCTTTCGGTCTTCATTGCTGCATGTGGGCTTTCTCTAGCTGCGGTGAGCAGGGGCTACTCTTCGTTGCGGTGAGCGGGATTCTCATTACAGTGGCTTCTCTTGTTGCGGAGCACAGGCTACAGGCGTGTGGGCTTCAGTAGTGGTGGCACGCGGGCTCAGTAGTTGTGAGCCCTAGAGCACAGGCTCAGTAGTTGTGGCGTACGGGCTTAGTTGCTCCGCGGCATGTGAGATCTTCCCCTACCAGGGCTTGAACCCGTGTCCCCTGAATTGGCAGGCTGATTCTTAACCACTGCACCACCAGGGAAGTCCCATAACTGGCATTTTAAATAATTTACATTTTGCAAAGCATTTTGATGGAATATGGTATAGAAGTTTAAGTGTTTTGATGTTATTTGAGGATTTTTGTTGGGATTTAAGGTAAGCTGGGAATGTGTTATTATTTTTCCCACTTGAAGTAATGGAATATAGGCTCCTGTTATCCCCAAATCTACTAACACATATTTGTAAATGTTTTATACTCAGATAATGAAAGGTTTTTATGCTGCTACTATTACTACAGCTAATACAACTGCTACTACTAGTACAACTATTACTACTCCTCTTACTCCTATTCCTTTTCTTATTACTTCTATTACTGGAAAAACTATTACTACACTACTAGAAGCAGGTACAGTCTCCTCTGGAAACAATTAGAAATTAACAGTGGTTGGTACCAAGGTGAAAATATATATTTATATATGTTGGATACATTTGCCTATATAATTTAAGAATAAATTTTGTTTTTATTTCCTAACTGGATGCACAACTTATTTTTTAAATTATACTGCTTATTCAAGAAGGTTAATGCATAGCAAAATTTACTTAAGCAAATGTAAAACCATATGACTTGTATTTACCCCCAAATATGCCCCCTCTTTTCGCAGGATATTGGTACATCAAAATGGGGACATAATACAAAAGTTTATCGACTTTAGTTCCCTAAATACTTTAATAAAGGATATGTGGGTCCTAATGAAATACTTCTAGTTACTGAAAAAATATCTGTATTTGTGTCTCTTTATCTACTTTTTCCCACTTTCTTTAGCAACATCTTTTAACTGTATTGAAAAGAAGTATGTGCTTGTGTGAGCAAGAGAGGGAAAAACTAAGTCATTTTTCCTGTGGTAAATGAGTAATGTAGCATCTACTTTCTTACAGTGTTTTGGCCTTTGCCCTTGGTTTTAGGCCAAGGTGAAGGAAGGGCAGCAGCCTGTTGGGTCTCTAGTTGTTACACATCATTCTTAGCCCAGCAGTATAGAGATAATGAGGAGAAGAGGAAAAACTCATGTGGTTCGGGGTCTTAGGTGGGTGGCAGTAACCCTCTCTATTCCTTTATTCTGCTCCAACCAGGGGCAGGCAGCTTGACATTCTCTTTTCTAATGTATGAATATTATTTTTAAAAGATCTATATTTTATTTAATCTCTAAAGATTATGTCTTTGCTTTTAAATGCAAGAAAAAAAGCAATAAAGACTTTTTATTCATTTACTTCTTAAAATAAATGTGTAAAATGTGTGACTATAATATACCTTACTGAGATGAATCGTTTTGTAAAGAGGACAAATGCAGTTTTCAAAGATAACTTTTTCCTGGATAAAATGTTCCTGAAGGCTGTGTATATTCTGTCACATGAATGCAGAAACATTATTCCCTACAGAGATGTATAGAGTTGGTAGTAACCTCTAAATTACCTGCAAACTCTCAAATGCTACTAAAGCTGCTATAGTTTTATCTTAAAAATGCAAGCCTCTCTGTAATGGGTTTTCTCTGTCTAACCATTGCCTATCAAGGATTGTGTTTGTTTTATGAAAGGGTGAGCATGCCTGCAAATAATAGATTATGACTTTGCCTCGTGAAAATCAATTAAGAATTTTGTTTAAATCTTTATCCAACACAGCAGAATTTATATACCCTGGAGAGTATATACATATCAGGGTTGGTCCTGGGGCATGATTTGCATATGCATCCCATACTATCTGGGCATGAAATGTAACAGAACTGGGGCCTATGGCCAAGTGCCTTAGGTTCCCTAGCGCAGGCTTTATGAAGAAGGCATATGGTTTCCATATGACAGAAACGTGCCCACGCCCTCCTGAGAAGCACAGGGTTTCACTGTAAGCTTAGGAACAGTTAGTGGACCTCTGCTGTATCTCAGGATAGAGCAGAAAGCTTATGAGCAGCACTTAGGAGTATAGGGTATTACACAGGTCAGTAGCTTTGCCCTATAATGAACTTCTAGAAGAAAATACTTGCTGGTCTCTGAATATCCCGTGCCTTTCTTAATAATACAGTTTTGTAAATGCTGGCTTCTCTGTTTAGGATGCATTTTAAACCCCTCTTCACCTGGCATTTTTCAGAACTTGACTTGGACAACACCTCTTGTTGGGAAGTCTACATAATTTGTCTTTTATTTTACAGATTTTACTTTTTATAGAAGACAATATTGTCCCAAAGGCACAGAATATGAGGTCGTACAAAATGGATCTAGAGCTGCTTTTTCAGCTGCATCTCCCCACTACTTACCACCTAAAACAACATACTCTTTCTCCATTACTCAGAGCAGGTTAGCTTCGCTGTTCTCCATGTCCTGTGTGGTCCTGTTTGCTTGATCTATTCTTCTTGGGTACACAGTTCTTGATCTAGAATAATGCTTATAATAATGGTCACTAGAACTTGTAGATCTCAGAGAATTCTGAGAAGCTAGAGTTGCTATCTGAAAGATCCTTTGCAATATAAAATTAGACTCAGATGCCATTTGAAGGATGTTTTGATCTCTTCTTGATTCAGAAAATTAGCTAAAAATAGTTGGTACAAAGTTGTAAATATGCATTTATATATGTTAGATACATTTGCATATATAAGTTAAGAAATAAATTAGTAGATTCTGTTCTTTCAATCATCTTGATGACACTCCTAATTCTAGTTAAGAATTTGGCTCTTCACATGTAAACAACACAGCACCAGCTCTCCATTCTCTTCATATGTATATAAAAAAGAAAAATGATTTTAACCTAAGAGAAAACCATAGTTGAAAGGAAAGTATCTTAGTCAAACTGGTTTATTTCTTGGTGTCATTGAAAACAAGTTATTTGACTAAAATAAAACTTATTTATAAAATATAATCTGGTTTTTGATGTCTGGCCTATTTGTCATATGTGACCTACAGGCTAAAGTTGTAACTTTTCCTCCTATTTTATTTTGTTTTTGTAGTATTATTTTAAATATTTTCCTTTAACTTAGATGAGAGAAGGGGGAGTCATAGCCAGGCATTTAGGATAAATTTATGAAGCAAACAGATGTGCCCCTGCACACACTGAGCTTAAAAACTAGTGGAATATATAAAGGAGTAGACAGATATATCAAGCATAAATTACTCTGGGATTCAAGAAGAGTGAGATATGCTACTTTAGTTTAGAATATAAAAAAATCAGGCCCCAAATATTTAAGATTCTGTCTCTCTCTCTCTCTCTCTCACTAGATTGTTTAAGAACTCTGAGGCCATTCATTACAGTTATAATTTGATTCCTGGTCTTTATTCCATGGTGATTCCACTGCTCCCTCTGTTAGAAATACTGAGACCGAATCCCTCACCTCCTGTTGGTACTAATGATACCGAAGAGATGGTCCTCTCTGCCGACCAGTCACTCTTCCGTTGCTATGAGCAAGGCTCTGACATGAGGCCAGGATGGGCCACCGAGCTCTGCATAGGAGTGGGGTTCCCGTCTCTGCTACTGTGAAACCTATCTCCCTCTCCTCCAGCTACCTCCTTTTCCACAGTTTAACCTCAGAGACCTCTGGTTCTAATTTTTCTCCCTACTAGGAGGACTCTGTTGCACCTCTCATGACGGACCATCACTTCCACTCCACCTCCACCCCTTCCAACAAATGCTGTGGTGAGATTGCCTTGAATGAGGTTACAGAAGCACATGAAAAGACCTGCAGACTACTCCTTGCAGCAGTAGTAAACTCAAGGATGCAAAGGGGAAAACTATATTTTCACTCTTTTTGTTATTGAATCTGCTCCTGTAAAGTGACAAAGCATAGGGTAATTTCTGCATTGCATTAATTGGCAATTAAAATAGTTCAAGATACCATGGAATTCACAGAAATCCAGTTACCACTAGGGATTTCAGGGAACTTGGCGTTTTGGAAATGACATCTTTATTTGAGAATTGAAAGATGAGTAGTTGTTTTCAAGGTAGATTAAGGAGTGAGTAGGAGACACATTTAATGACCTAATTCGTAGAGTGAGGTAGAAAAGAAGTGAAATGAGAATATACTAATCTGGCTTTGTCTACTTCATAGGTAGTTATAAGGCTTAAAACACTTAAAATCTGAAGAGTGATGAAGAGGTGTAAAATATTACCTATGAAATAGGATTGCATTTAATTTATTTATCTAGCATGCAGAGAGTCCTTTCTGAGAGCTAGGAGGGGAATCATACTACTGGAATTTGCAGACTCCTTGTGGCCGGCTGGAGTGGACATTTAGGTTCCCGCTAAAACTTTGATGAGGAGAGTGTGATACGCTGTGTTTTTCCACTGCTGTGTTTGGAGTAAGGAAGTTATTGCTACCAAGTTATTTTCCTAGACTGTCTTTTCCCAATCTTTTGGCAAAAGGACATAGTCTTTTCCTGGGCTGCTGGTTTACCAGTTACCTTCTTCTTCCGCAACCAGCCCAGGATGTACAAGAGGCTAAAAATAACCTAGGAACCCACTGTCCTGTTGTTCCCTGAGTCTGGAGGTACCTAGCAAGTCTGGCTTCTCACCACCTTTTAGAGTTTTGTATGTCACGTCTAGGGTTTTCAGCTGTACCTGGTGGGAAGAAAATGGAAAAATGTGTGTACCCTATCTTGTGTGGACCAAAATATCCCTGTTAAATTTTGCAGCTGCATTAATTAAAATATATCTTACTTATTGCCATTTTATGATATCTCAATCTGAGTCCACTAAATTGTAATCAGCTCTACACTGGGTATTGCATGGTTGACCAGTTGAGACTCAGCTATTTCTAGGGTGTTGTCCTTGTTCCTTCTCAAGCCTTGTACCTTCGTTCCCATTGCTGTAGGAGTTAAAGGGTTAGTTATGAGACTCAAAGCAACTGCAGGAAATGTGCACTTATCTTCTCCTGACATTTTCACTGTCAATCAGGAGCTCTAGGGAAAAACCTCATGAGTGAAATGTATTTGATTTTCTTTATCATGCAGTAATACCAGAGATAAAAAAAACTTAATCTGAGCAATGGTATGAAATCACTGCTTTGAACTTTTAATGCGTGTTTCTTTCAGGCAGCATTTTCATGGATTATTCTCTAGGGTTTACTGTTATAGAGAAATGTCTTATGTGAATAAATAAAAAACCCGAATACACAGATATATTGGTTACTGTTAAATGAAACCACCCTAGCCGCGTTTCCCTTCCATTTTGAAGATTGTACCCATGGGTTTTATTGGTTTTAAAATTCTTCTTTATGACTGTAGAGGTTAGTTCGTTTTTGTGCCTTCTTTTCCTGCAGAAGTAAAATCATGTGGCTCTACATTAAATTTTTGTACTGTTCTCTGGTAAATTTCTTTCATAATTCAAGTGAAAAAAGGCTTCTCAGTTTATCATTTATAATGTCAAAATTTTTATAGTTTCATCTGTTTTGAAGTGTTTCTATGTATAATTCACTGTGGGTAATTTGAAGTACATATTCTGTGAGTAGAGAAAAACTGCTTTTCTTTTCTAAAGATGTCATTTAAAATAAAAAGATTCTTTTCATTTTAATCAAATTGCTTTTTCACATCACCTATATCATTTTGGAACAAAGAATCACAAATGACAGGAACACTGTTTACTACCACGATATTCAAGAATAAGAAAAGCACTGAATATGATTTTCCTGTCTAAGTCTTTTATTTTCTTTCTGGGATTAAAAAAAATAACCTTCCTTATAGAGTAAAAGTCACATTTTTGTGTTTGGCTCAGAAGACTTTAATGATCCTTCTGCTTTTAATAAAATTTTCTAAGTATCATTTGTAACATTCATCTTAAAACAATTGAACTAAATCAATGTTGATTTTAACATTTAAATATTAATCTGGATTTATCTTTCAAGGTAAATAATATACTTTATGTAGTTACATAATATTGGGAGACATAAGGTCTTTACTTGCATTACTTACATTACACAATTCTGAGATAAACCCATGAGGTTGAACTTAAGCTAAATCCTCGTTGCCTAAATGCAGTGGTTCTCAATGAGGAGGTGGGTGTAATGCTTTCCCAGGGACATTTGGCAATGAACATTAAGTAAATGTCCAGAGACATTTTTGATTATCACTACAAAAGGGCGCTATGGCATCTAGCAGGTAGTGACCAGGGATGCTGCTAAATGTCCTAGAGTACACAGGGCACATCCCACAACAAAGAATTATGTGGTCCAAAATGTCAGTAATGCTGCTATTGAGAAACCATGGCTTCAAAGACAATTCCAGGGTCTAGTAATTTATGGATTGTTGGAACCTGAAAGAATAAATAACTGATTCATGCCAAGAATTTTATTTTCTGTGTTAATACATGCATGGTGTAAGACATTTCACCTTACAGAGGCCTTTAAACATTTCGGTAGCAGTTATTTCTCTCCAACGTACTCTCTGATTGTTTACTTTTCCTTGCTTTTGAACAAATACACCACGTCAAAAAGTTCTTCTGCACTGACTCTTGATGAAATAGACAGAAATAATGATAATCCTCCATTTGTGGCTTTGCAAATTATTATGTATCCTTAATGTCTGGGGGGCAGATCAGTTTAAGGTAAGATTTAGATCATATTCATTTTAATCTTCACTGTGCTGGATGCAAGCCCTTACCTTTTCACACAGACCTGGGTCTCTTGGTAATTTCCCCTCGGAACCTATGCCCCTCTGGAAAACCCATAGTCTATGGTGCTTGAGTTCACATGGAGAGCTCACGGGGGGGCACCCTTGTCTCTGCAGGCACTGCCCTGTGAGGGGCAGCACAACATTAGCCTGATTGCTCCACACATGCCTGCCTCTACCCCAGGGCAGATTCTTGCCAGTTTGCCCCAAAGACTCCCAAGCTTCCTGATGCTGTGATTATTTCTTGCAAAGGGAGAATCATTGCAATTCCTGCCTCTGCATACTTGCTCTGAGGAAGAGTCCCACTGTCAATGTTCTGTGAATGTGTGATGTTTAGTCATCACCAGGAAACCTTAGGAAAATATAGCCCGAGTGGTCTACTAAGAAATTATGTCTGGTTTAATTGACAAGACTGGGGGTTTAAAAGGCTCAGTACCCTGTCGTAGATTGAATAATATTTCCCTGAAGATTCCCATATCCTAATTCCTGGGACCATGTGAATGTTACCTTCTATGGCTAAAGAGACTGTGCATGTTAAGGATCTTGAGATGGGGAGATTATCCTAGATTATCCTGGAAGGTCTGAGGTCATCACAAGAGTCTTTATAAGGGTGGCAGGAGATCAGAGTTGGTATTAGGAGATAGTGTGAAGGAAGCAAGATGTTGGAGTGAGGCCAGAAAGGGGCCATGAGCCATGGAATGCAGGTGGCCTCTGGAAGGTGGAAAAGCAAGGAAACAGATGCTGGCCTAGAGCTTCCTGAAGAAACCAGCCGTGCCACCCACATTTACCTAAGCCTAGTGACACTGCATTTGGACTTCCAAGATCTATAACTGTAAAATTAATTTGTGTTGTTTTAAGATGACATGTGTGTGCTATCTTGTCGCAGCAGTAGTAGGAAAGTAATACAAAAGCCCACTTGGGTCTCCCATAACCTGCATAGCCTCATCCTTCAGAGGCGGAATCTCCCTGCCTCCCACCTAGGTTTGTCTCCTGTGAGAAACTGGGCAACGGGAAAGCAGAGCTCACTGACTTTTCACCTTCCACCTGTGCCCTGGGGTCTGCTTCTTGAAGAATGTATTCTTTGAATGTTTCACAGTAAATTCTAAATTCTACAAGGTTATGTATCTTGGGGCTAAACTTGACTAATTTCTTTTGGTAACCATTTTTATATAGACACCTTTCTGCCTTCTTGACCCTTAAAAAAGAGTTGGACCAAGTACTCATGATTTTGAATTCCATATCTGCCATTGATCTTAGATGGCTAACAACATCATTGACCTTCAGTTTCATCAAAGGTCTTCATCTCTTCAACCTGGTGAAGCTTTAAGGATTGAATTAGAGACATGTAAAATCTCTGTCCAAATTTTTCTTTTCAGTGGGTAGTAACTAGTCTAAGAGCCAAGGCATCGAGATAACTACTGTATTTCATACGACAAACCCTAAACGTAGTCAACTATATAAATTTTGGGATCAAAAGATCCCAGAAGCCTCACTTTTTTTGGAGCTACATGGTTTATGTTCCCACTGCTCCTGGCTGAGTAATGTGGCATGGCAGTGATGGATACGGATGAATCCCAGAGGAAAGCTGCCTGCGTTCAGATCTCTCTTCTATTTATTCCTATCTCAAAAGGTGGCTGCAAAGGTTCTGTGAATTTATGCACTTAGATTGCCTGACTCATTGCTAGTAGTCAGTAAATAATAACCATCATCATTTCTATTGCTACACTAAGGGCATTTTTTTGTCAAGAGTAGAAAGAAAGAGAAAGACCAAAGACACTTAAAAGTCATTCTATTGAGGGCTTCCCTGGTGGCGCAGTGGTTGAGCGTCTGCCTGCCGATGCAGGGGACACGGGTTCGTGCCCTGGTCTGGGAGGGTCCCGCGTGCCGCGGAGCGGCTGGGCCCGTGAGCCGTGGCCACTGAGCCTGCGCGTCCGGAGCCTGTGCTCCGCGACGGGAGAGGCCACAGCAGGGAGAGGCCCGCGTACCACAAAAAAAAAAAAAAAAGTGATTCCATTGAGACAACTTGAAATGTTGAATCAAAGACCTCTGCACTGGTGGGTGAGGTGGACGTTTCAAGGATGTACATGTATAGAACTTAGAACTGTCAGTTTTGTTAGAGTCTTTAGAGTCTGGGGGATGGGAAAGTGTTGAAATGTAGAATTCTAAATTTTTACTGGTTCTACCAATGAGCATCATTATATCATGTGTTTCATGATGAATGTGCTTTATTCATAAAATTGTTCTACTATATTTTTAGGCAACAGTTTTATCGCCCCTATTTTTGCTTCTTAGGTTTTATTTAAACTTCTTTTAGTGCTATAACATTACTAACTGAATGCTGACCTCCACTGTTGAGTAATTGTCTTTCCTGACTCTTTAGAAAGTTTGGCTCCCATTTAATATGCTCATGGCAGGACAGTCCCACTTATCACGGTTGGGAGTTTGTGTTTATTTGTGTGATTGTCACTGGGTTCCTCTCTGAACGGGAAGCTGTATCATCACAGTGACTTTATGTATTTTCAATACTGATTTCCAGTGTCAAGCCCAAGACTTACACGTGACAGATGGTAAATGAATGAAAAATAACATACCTTCTAGTCCACGTTAATATTATTTTATATTTTCTCTGTGTTAACATATATGTGGTGATATAGTCAAATACTATTTTATCATAATTTCTCTTACCAGTCTAGAACTGATGCCACTTCATCCTATATTTTTCTTTGCATCTCAGAAGATCCTTTTCCTCTATGGTTTAGATTAGATTCTGCCATTAAGATACATTTACACAGAATTTACAAGAAATAGAAGGCATGAATTGAGTCAGCAGAATCTGTGTTGCTCTAGGCAGCTAAGATAGTCATCAGAGCCCAATCTGACCTTTGCTCCTAAGCCTTCCAGTGGTCCTATAAGGCTCAAGTTCTGGTACAAAATTCCTTTCTACAGGGAATATCCAGAATGGCTTCTGTTTTTCTGACATAATCCTAACTAACAATTAGTTTGGGGGATCTTCATTTTAATAAAGAAAGACGTTGCATATCCACTATTTTATAAGGAATAGAAAGGCTTAAAATTCAGATTATTTTCTTGTCTAATATTTTCAGAACCACACACAGTGCTGTCCAAACTCTATAAGCAGTTTGGTTTGATTAAGGATCAATTATCCATGTTTTACTTCCTTTTAGATATTGAGTTATTTGCTATATTACTACAGTAATTGTACTTTTCCTCTTTTTAAATTGATATTATATTTTATTAGTTTATTAAAACAATAATACACACAGTTTCAAAATTTAAAATAGCTTTTGTGGCAAAATGTGATATTAGATGTTTTCCTCTATGGTAACTTTTTTTCAATATTCTCACATTCAGATCCATTCAGGCAATTTGATGGTGTAAAGATAAAAGACCTATGAGAAATTAGTCATTTTGTCCCAGAATATTAAGAGTTTTCCTTTTCGCTATCCTTGTTTCTGTGTTTGGTGGTATGAATCTTCTCGTCATTCAGATCTGAATAGTTAGTCCCTGAAGTCATTTTGCATGGATTCATTTACAGTCATCTAATATGAGCAATTTTAGTTTTTGTTTTATATCTGTCACTTGTGGCGGCTCTTCCTGTTTACTACAAATCTATCACAGACAATGCAGATACGTTTCAAAAACTCCAGTCACTTATTCTGAACGATGATTAATTTAGAAAGAAAAAAAAAAGGAATGTTTTGTCCTTTCATGAGTGTAAATTGTTCAAATCTAACAGAAGTCACTGCATTCCTTCCTTCTGAATCTCATGCCTGTGCTTTGTAATGTGGTTGTGTACTTATTTTTAAAAGATGCTTCTTCTCAAATGGAGATGTCAGGAGGGTACCATGTTAAGTTGAGAGAGCTGACAGTTATAAAGTCCTTTATGAACTGTATATGTGAGTGCAAAAAGGTGTCAATACATAATTGCACAAGGATTTTATTGATTCTAACTCTGATAGGTATCACGAGGGCAATTAGAGTATCATGACACTGGGTATCAGTGAGCCTTAATTCGGTCTGTGAACCCAGGGTGGCTGCCCAAAGGAATGAATTCTGAGCTGAGTAAGTATAGCCAAGTGAGATCCTGGGAGAAAGAACAAGCCAAGCAAATGTAAAAGTCTGTGCAAAGACGGTAGAGTTGAGGACAAAGCTTGTTCATCATGCTGGTCTGTGTTAGGCACTGTACAGAGCAACGGGAAAAATATAAGAGGAAGAAAGACACTGTCCTCAAACAAATAATATACGGTGGGCTTATTTTAATAGGTAGACAGACAGATAGATAGATAGAGGGTTTTTAAGTTACTAAGGGTTTTGATATGTTTTATATCAAGCCATTTGCGCATAATCATTTGATGATGTATTCAGGGATTAGTATCCTCATTTTAGAAATAAATGCACTGAGCTTTGACAGAGAGTGACTGAGTTCCTGAAAAATCATGCGATGTGTAAGTTTTCATAAATACGTATTTGTAAGCCCAGACTGCAAGAAATGTATGCTTTTTGTGGTATACCACACAAAATTTACATGTACATATCGGTATAAAACATGCGGATAGGAAACATTTAATCAACCTGTGAAGGAAGTCTTCTTTAGTCTCCCTGTCCTTTATTGTTTGGCACGAAGGTGAGAGGTGTGCATAAAACATTAAATGCAAGGTAATTAATGATAGACTGAAAGTAACAAAAATTTGAAGTCATGGCTGCTTTTTTGTTAAGGCTGATAAACGGAGTTGTAGTATTTTAGCACTCATTTGTACATGATTGATTACCCAAAGCACAAAGCTGAGGTAGGAAAAAACAAACATCAGGTACAATAGGGTGAGAGTAAAGGAAATTATGAAGCACAGCTTCAAAAACGGACTACACTGGGATGTAGTCATGCATAATTATCTTAAATTGGAATACTAATAATGAAGCGATAAAAAACGGCCCTTGAATGTAATATTTTGATAGTGTTTCAATTGTAGCACAGAACACATGCAAAATTTTTTTTGAACTTACAGCTTCATAAAAAGGTGATTTCTTCATTTTTCTTGTTCTTTAACATTCTTAACGTTTTTAGATAGATAATATTAGTACTTTAGATGCTGTAACAAACTTTTTCATCATCAAGATTCAGGTAATTTTGGATGAAGGAAATAAAATCTAATCTATTTCTCAATCCACCTGAAACAGGGCAAATCATCTCAATATCTGTTTTCTAGAAATAAATTCAACTTATGCTTCAGGGTAAGAGGAGATGAGAATTCCATGCAAATGCATTTGCTAAAGGATGTGCTCTTACTTCCACATAGGCCACCTACCAATGGCTTGAGCTATAGTAGGCATTGTACTGTAACCCTTGAGAGTTAATCATTTAATTCTGAATTTCTTCTCTAATGTATTCTAGTAACTTTAAAACTCATACACACTTTTGGTCTGTCATACCAGGTGAAACATTTTCTTTTTACTGAAAACATTTAGGAAACCTAAAGAAAAGCAGATTATTTCAGTTTCACATTATTTAGTGATTTGTGTGTGTGTTTGTAAAAGAGATTGAAGTTAAATAATAAAGTACTATGAAAAACTTGGAAAGAATTTGTCCCACTTCATCATTCACCTTGCAGAAAAAAAAACCCTGAAATTATTCCTACATATACTATTCACTTATTTTGTGATATTAGGAAGTCACTCATTCTTTCTAAGTATTTTTTTCTACATATGTAAAATCAGATTAATCATACATACCCTGACTTCATAGAACTTTTGTAATAACTGCACATACATGTGAATGTGTTTTGTGAGATGCTCTCTCCCTTGCTTACGCATTCTTGTATCTCAGTTTAAATCCCACCTCCCCTGTTTGTCCTTTTGCACCTCTATCCTCATCATGAGAAGAGCTTCTTCCAGGTGGCTGCAGCTTCCAATTACAAGCAAAAGAAGACCTCAAACTAAATTTAACAGGCAACACATAATAAGATTAAGTATATATGTATTTATCACATATACATTTAGTAATATGAAGGTTTAGTGCTAGAAAAATTCTAACTCTGCAGAACAGGAACTTGATTGCTCAAATCCTAAAATAATTCCCAGGCTCAAGTACCTGAGCTAGCAGAAGGCACATTATTAATGTGGTACATCTCAACACCCGATGCCACCATCATCTCTTTCCTTGTCTTTTCAACACACACACACACACACACACACACACACACACGAACACCTACACCCCTGCATATAACTGAAATGTCCTCTAAACTTAAACCCAAATATTGCAATCTTACCATACTCCAGTATTCTCCACACAGAAAAATATAAAGTGTGTGTTATGTTAATACTGCTATTTTTTTCTCTGTGGACAGGTGGCAAGATATTAGTTAGGTTTACATGAGGAAGCTAGGAAACAGTTCCCTTTCCTGGATGCCGTTTGACCCAAATATGGAGACACTTCATGATGATCCACTCACTACTCACAATTAATAACAGATAGGAAACGGTGAGGGGAGCAAGGGCACTTGTTAACACAACGCAGTTACTTGAACAGAGAACTTTTAAAAACTCTTATAATTTTTTTTAAAAAATAGGAAGTAAACACATATAGGGATGTCACCAGAGGTAATATAAAGAATAAAGATGTCAAAAGGGTATTATACTTAGAATATATCATTTGCAGTGATTTTGCATATTATCTGAATATTTTATTTTTTATTTGGTAATGAAATGTTATCAAATTATTTGATTAAATTGCATATTATCTGAATATTTTATTATTTATTATTTTCCTGTTGCTTAATCTGAAGTGGAGACATGCTATTTATTTTAAAATTTGATATTGTTTGTATTAACTTTGATAAACTTTCTTTTAGTCTTAAAATTTTTTTTAGGTGATTCTCTTGAGTTTTTTATGGGGATGAGTAATTTTTCTGCAAATAATGGGATTATTTAAGTTTTTCCTTTGAGTATCATCTCCCCAGATCTTACCATATTAGGAGAGATCTCCAGGTCTGTATTAAATAGTTACAGTGATTAAAACAGGTATTTTGACTTACACCCAAATTAAAGAGAATGTATCTAATGTTTAAAAATTATGAACAAGATTTATCAAGTTTGGAACATACCCCCATTTCTAATTTTCTGAGTTTTAATAGGAGTGGGCAACATAAATTTAACATTTGCATCTACTGTAATAATCGTTTTTCTCCTCTAGTTTGCTAATGTGGCCATTACATTTACAGATTCTTCTTGTTGAGCAATCCTTTCAATCCTTTGAGAAATCCTTCTTGTTCATGTTCTTGTTCATGATGAATTACATATTTTTAATACACTGCTGGTTCCACTCATAAAATTAAATTATTATAAGCCTGAGATACTTTAATTCCACCTTAATTAAATTATATTTGAACTGTAAGTCTCAAGTTAAAAAGACTGAAAGAAAGTTGCAATCATGGGTGCTTTGAAGAATGTTAAGCTTTTGGTTAGTTTCTACCTTGGGTTTCAAAATGTAAAGGAGGCTATTATGCAATTGAAACCATTGAATGTAAATTAATTCTACATTTATTCTTAATCTTGGGATCCTAAACATGAATTTTTATTTTTGTATATTTACAAGGTTATGCACAGTACAGTAATATTTAGAAGCATAATACTTATCATCCAAATTCTTGGTCTATGCCATTGGGACTATTAAATTGGTGTAAGAAAGGCTTACTGAACATAATTTTTGGTTTGCTTACGTAAATATTTAACAGGTAAAATTAGTTCAATGAATGAATTTTATAAATATATAAATGGATCCCAAAGAATACATATATGTTATAATATATTACAATATATTACATATATTACTACATTATTAGAACATAAAATACTAATACTAATACTAATACTAATAATCTTACATAATATATAAATATATTCTCTATATAACACAATATTGATATATTATTTCAGATTACTATTTAAGATAAAAATATTTCATTATTGATAATTAATAGCTGTACAATATAAATATTATATTAATATAATTAATAAATATAAATTTAATAAATAAAATTGCTACATAATTAATTTTTAATAATAATGGAATATGTTCTATTATTATTCACTTTTATCAAATTCCTTATTTTATTTTTCATATCCTGGCTTGTTATTATTTTATTATAAACATCCTTTTTTGACAAATGATATCCTTCTTTATCACTTCGGAGACAGTTATTATGCTTCTTTTAAATTCTTATTCTGCTGTCCCATTAATTCTGATTTATCTTTGTTTGTATTAAACTGTAAATACTTAGATTTAGATTTATTTGGAGGTTTCTTTTTTTTTTTTGGAATGCTTATCCTTAGACACCTACTTGTTTCTTTGTGGTTACTTGTTGCCATGGCTGGTCTTGGTAGACTGTTGGGAGATGGGAGAGAGAATTAGCACCAGGATTCCAAACCCTGGTTTGTACACCATCTGGTCAGTTCAAGTTAATGGTGAAATCTTTTTAATAATGGAAAACCACCACTGCCACACCTTAGACTACACCATGGGATGTGCTGGGACTCCACGAGGTGACACTTCCAGGATGGAGCCTTCATTTCCCCCAGCCCTGCACCGCCCTGTGCAGTTGATTCTCCCGACTGTAACACCCTAGTCCTTGCTTGTGACAGGGAAGTGGGGAAAAAAACCCTGCTTTTGGCTGGGCTGGTGTACCAATTCCAGGCACATCTGGATGGCACCTAGATGTTACCCTTCTGAGCCTGACCAGTGATGCCCTTGTGCTTCTTTGCAATCCTGACAGTGCAGGGAGTGACGTGCCAGGGTAAAGTGAGGAAGAAAAAGTTTACAAGTCAAAATCGACAATGCAACCTGTCTCTTCAGAGGGACCCCAGCCTCATTCCATTTGGATATGATTTGTATCCATCTCTCGAACACCAGATACTAGTGTCTTCTTTCTCCCAGGATGTTCTCTAAGAATTTACTAGACTTTATGTGACACTCCAAAGTTGCATTAGGGAGAGGACCCAGTAGCCCATTCTAATGTACCGCCTTCTCTGGGAGGATAAATTCAGGTTTACACACATGAGAGCTGTTTTACAACAATGTCTTCTTGGGTGCAATCTGCCCTAAGGTTTCAGGAGTAAAAAATTATAGAATAATTCTTTATTTTTCTACTGGAACAGCCATCGATTAAAAGATGATTACTTGTTGAGGAGGAGAGGTAGAGAAACCCGACTTAGATCATGCAGCAAATGAACTTGGAGCTGCTCTTTAAGAAAATATAATTGTATTACATTTTCCCCTAAAAACAAAAGAGGCAATTTACAGTAATTCATGTATATAAAAAGTCTAATCAAATAAAAATAAAAATCATGATCTGGCATAGAGGAGGAGAAAGGGAAACTATAGAAACAGTGGTTGGGGAGAAAAGGCTTTGTATTCACCTCTAAGCATGTGAGCTCCTAGGAAAAACAAACAAACAAAACAAAACAAACAAAAAACAACCCATGGAGCTCTTTCACTGTCATAAAATAAACTGCCCTCCATTTATTACAGCAAATGTTTTTCTTACTCCAAAAAATTCTGATTATATATATATATATATATATATACACACACACACATATATGAATAATATATATAAATTTTATAAATGATAATGGACAAAAATATAGGATATTATATAAAAATTAAATAAAAAATTTTTTAAATGCAAAATGTGAAGACAAAGGGTAAAGCACGTCTTTATGGATGCTCTAAAAATAAGTTAACATCTAAAGGATAATTCTGTATAACAAGCATTTCTTGCACAAGTAGTGGAAAATTAGGTGGGTAACACAGAGTTATGTTGGAAAGAGCATAATTTTCTGAAGCAAATTGCTCTGAGAACTTGTCACCAGACATATAGGTCTTGGACAAGATACCTTATTTTATCGTACATTAGTTTCTTATCTGTAAAATAGGGATAATAGCACATACCTCCCAGCACTGTAGTTTGATTAAAAGAGATAATTTATTAAGTACCAGGCAAAATGTTTGGCATTTTTTATTATTCAAAGATCCCCTAATCCCTATATGGTGTGAATATAAACAGTAAATTAAAATTGATCTTTATTATTAGCAAGATTAAAGGAACAGAAAGACGCACGTTAAAATTATTTTCATACATAATATACAAAAATGCTACGAAACTATCTTAGTATTTCAACACATTTTATCAGTGTAGACATGCAGTTGAAATAGAGCATGTTTTTTTTTCTTGAATTACTGCTAACTTATATAGTGTATGTATATACATAAATTAATATACATACATACATACACTATTTTTATTTTTATACATTTTATTTTATTAATATACATAAATACATTATTTTTTAGTAATTAGGTCCCTTTGTGAAATGTTTTTCATCATTATTAGGCTAAATCTAACTCAGACCTTTGGCTCAACATTTTTACTCTTACCAACTATACTAATAAGCACTTTACTGATTTTTCATCCAGGGACCTGACAGTCAAGTCTTTCTTTCATCAGTTCCTTCATTTACCTACCACGTGGCACCATCTCCTGAAACACTGTGACACAGAAAACATAGAAATGATTACTACATTATGAAAAAGTTCATAATTAGTAGGCTCCATTCTCATGCTTATATTGATCTTAAGCCAAAGAAAAAGAAGCCTACGCTTTTACTTTTAAATTGTATTCACCTTGCTTCATCTCCTGAAGGTGAAACATTGAATTAAATAATATATTTTTTCTTCTCAGCTCCTTGTAAAATAATTGCTAATTTGAAACAGTGGCAAGTACAGTAACATCAAGTTAGAGAAAAGAAGAAAAAATTTAATTGTATCTCACATCTCCCTACAAGCTTTCTACCTTAAGGCTTATATAACAGAGTTCCTTCAAATGACAGTCTCAGGTCTTTGCCTGATCTCTTGCTCTGCTGTCTCTGTTCATTCACTCACAAAATTCTCACTCTATGGAATAGATAGACTCTAAGAATAGACTGATGAATTGATACAATTCATAACACCAGCTAAATAAACTGCCACACGTGCACATTGATTTGTGGGGTAGAAGTTCTGTCCTTCAAACTGGCCTTTGGCTTTCTTCCTGTTAGATGAGAGGTTTTGACTTTTAGACATAAACACTATAAATAATCTTAGTAATGATACTGAAGGCTGACAGAGAACACAACATTTTTGTCTGAAGGTATAGCCAGTACTCATCCGTGAAGTAGGCCCTCCAGAGAACCAAGTCCTAAATAGTAGTCATGAGAACAACAAAACACTGCAGAGGATTCTGCACTTACTTAATTCTGATGTGATACTGTATTTCAAAATATAAATGTCCTACATGTTTAATTTTAAGATATGAGTAACAGGGCTTCCCTGGTGGCTCAGTGGTTGAGAGTCCACCTGCTGATGCAGGGGACACGGGTTCATGCCCCGGTCTGGGAAGATCCCATATGCCGTGGAGCGGCTGGGCCCGTGAGCCATGGCCGCTGAGCCTGTGCGTCCGGAGCCTGTGCTCCACACTGGGAGAGGCCACAGCACTGAGTGGCCCGCGTACCGCAAAAAAAAAAAAAAAAAAAGATATGAGTAACATTTTCTTACAAAAAGTCATGAAAATATTCCATGACCAGTATTTTATATATATTTTTTGGCATTAACATTAAACATAGGTGACTAACATCAAAATGCCAATTTTGGGGGCCATGACTCCACCAACATGATACCTCTCATCCTTGGGGGTAAATGTTATGAGATATATCTGTTTGTGTGTGTGTGTTGCAGGGGGAGTAGCAGGTGGGTAGGAAGAAAGATGCATCTTGAAATATTCAGAAAATTGTTTCTTACATATAGACACACTATCTATAAAAGACTTAGGTTACTGGTGTGTTGAATAATTAGAGCAGTTTCTTTCAGTCATAATCCATGAATATGTGTGCTTGTAACTATATAAACCCACTACTGTCAATAGAAAAATTATAAAATAAATGATCACTAGCTCCAAAAGAGAAGATAAAATTATTAAAGGTGCTTATTTATAGTCAAAAGAGAAGCTTTCTAAGCAAAATTCTGCTGCTAAGTTGTTTCCAGAAATATTAAATTTTAAATGTCTTTTTTCAGCTTTTTCTTTATCCTAGATTCTTCTTTACTTTATTCATAAATCATCATTAATATATAAATATCATACATTTTTAATCACTTTAATTAAAGTTTGATTCTATTTTTATTTTACAGAAGATGAAATTTTTGAGGAGAGGAGCTATAGAGAATAAATAATAAGCCTTCTAATGTTCCTTTTTTTAATATACAGCAGGTTCTTATTAATTACGTATTTTATACATATTAGGGTATACATGTAAATCTCAATCTCCCAATTCATCCCACCACCACCACCTCCCCTTCCACTTTTCCCCCTTGGTATACATATGTTTTCTCCATCTGTGTCTCTGTTTCTGCCTGGCAAACTGATTCATCTGTACAATTTTTATAGATTCCACATATATGCATTAATATATTTGTTTTTCTCTTTCTGACTTACTTCACTCTGTATGACAGTCTCTAGTTCCATCCACCTCTCTACAAATGACCCAGTTTCGTTCCTTTTAATGGCTTAGTAATATTCCATTGTATATATGTACCACATCTTCTTCTTCCATTCATCTGTCGATGGGCATTTAGGTTCCTTCTATGACCTGGCTATTGTACACAGTGCTGCAATGAACATTTGGGTGTGTGTGTCTTTTTGAATTATGGTTTTCTCTGGGTATATGCCAAGTAGTGGGATTGCTTGGTCATATGGTAATTCTATTTTTAGTTTTTAAGGAACCTCCATACCGTTCTCCATAGTGGCTGTATCAATTTACATTCCCACCAAGAGTGCAAGAGGGTTCCCTTTTCTCCACACCCTCTCCCGCATTTGTTGTTTGTAGAGTTTTTGATGATGCCCATTCTAACCAGTGTGAGGTGATAACCTCACTGTAGTTTTGATTTGCATTTCTCTAATAATTAGTGATGTTGAGCAGCTTTTCATGTGCCTCTTGGCCATCTGTATGTCTTCTTTGGAGAAATGTCTATCTAGGTCTTCTGCCCAGTTTTTGATTGGGTTGTTTGTTTTTTTTAATATTGAGCTGCATGAGCTGTTCATATATTTTGGAGATTAATCCTTTGTTTGTTGATTCGTTTGCAAATATTTTCTCCCATTCTGAGGGTTGTCTTTTCATCTTGTTTCCTTTGCCGTGCAAAGGTTTTCGTATCAGGGTGATGGTGGCCTCATAGAATGAGTTTGGGAGTATTCCTCCCTCTGCTATAGTTTGGAAGAGTTTGAGAAGGATAGGTGTTAGCTCTTCTCTCAGTGTTTGATAGAATTCGCCTGTGAAGCCATCTGGTCCTGGGCTTTTGTTTGTTGGAAGATTTTTAATCACAGCTTCAATTTCAGTGCTTGTGATTGGTCTGTTTATATTTTCTATTTCTTCCTGGTTCAGTCTCAGAAGGTTGTGCTTTTCTAAGGATTTGTCCATTTCTCCCAGGTTGTCCATTTTATTGGCATAGAGTTGCTTGTAGTAATCTCTCACGAACCTTTGTATTTCTGCAGTGTCAGTTGTTACTTCTCCTTTTTCATTTCTAATTCTGTTGATTTGAGACTTCTCCCTTTTTTTCTTGATGAGTGGCTAATGGTTTATCAATTTTGTTTATCTTCTCAAAGAACCAGCTGTTAGTTTTATTGATCTTTGCTATCATTTCCTTCATTTCTTGTTCATTTATTTCTGATCTGATCTTTATGATTTCTTTCCTTCTGCTAACTTTGAGGGTTTTTGTTCTTCTTTCTCTAATTGCTTTATGTGTAAGGTTAGGTTGTTTATTTGAGATGTTTATTGTTCCTTGAGGTAGGATTGTATTGCTATAAACGTCCCTCTTAGAACTGCTTTTGTTGCATCCCATAGGTTTTGGGTCATCGTGTTTTCATTGTCATTTGTTTCTAGGTATTTTTTTATTTCTTCTTTGGTTTCTTCAGTGATTCCTTAGTTATTAAGTAGTGTATTGTTCAGGCTCCATGTGTTTGTATTTTATACAGATTTGTTCCTCTAATTGATATCTAGTCTCATAGCATTGTGGTCGGAAAAGGTACTTGATACGATTTCAGTTTTCTTAAATTTACCAAGGCTTGATTTGTGACCCAAGATATGATCTATCCTGTATAATGTTACATGAGCACTTGAGAAGAAAGTGTATTATGTTGTTTTTGGATGGAATATCCTATAAATATCAATTAAGTCCATCTTGTTTAATGGATCATTTAAAGCTGTGTTTCCTTATTTATTTTCATTTTGTATGATCTGTCCATTGGTGAAAGTGGGGTGTTAAAGTCTCCTACTATGATTGTGTTACTGTCGATTTCCCCTTTTATGGCTGTTAGCACTTGCCTTATGTATTGAGGTGCTCCTATGTTGGGTGCATAAATATTTACAATTGCTATATCTTCTTCTTGGATTGATCCTTTGATCATTATGTGTGTCCTTCTTTGTCTCTTGTAATAGTCTTTATTTGAAAGTCTATTTTGTCTGATATGAGAATTACTGTTCCAGCTTTCTTTTGATTTCCATTTGCATGGAATATCTTTTTCCATCTCCTCACTTTCAGCCTGTATGTGTCCCTAGGTCTGAAGTGGGTCTCTTGTAGACAGAATATATATGGATCTTGTTTTTGTATCCATTCAGCAAGCCTGTGTCTTTTAGCTGGAGCATTTAATCCATTCACACTATTGATATGTATGTCCTTATTACCATTTTGTTAGTTGTTTTGGGTTTGTTTTTGTAGGTCCTTTTCTTCTCTTGTGTTTCCCACTTAGAGAAGTTCTTTAGCATTTGTTGTAGAGCTGGTTTGGTGGTGTTGAATTCTCTTAGCTTTTGCTTGTCTGTAAAGGTTTTAATTTCTCCATCGAATCTGAATGAGATCCTTGCTGGGTAGAGTATTGTTGGTTGTAGGTTTTTCCATTTCATCACTTAAATATATCATGCCACTCCCTTCTGCCTTGTAGAATTACTGCTGAGAAATCAGCTGCTAACCTTATGGGAGTTCCCTTATGTTATTTTCTCTTGTTGCTTTTAATAATTTTTCTTTGTCTTTAATTTTTGTCAATTTGATTACTACATGTCTCGGCATGTTTATCTTTGGGTTTATCCTGCATGGGACTCTCTGTGCTTTCTGGACTTGGGTGGCTATTTCCTTTCCCATGTTAGGGAATTTTTCAACTCTAATCTCTTCAAATATTTTCTCTGGGCCTTTCTCTCCCTCTTCTCCTGCTGAGACCCCTATAATGTGAATGTTGGTACGTTTAATGTTGTCCCAGGAGTCTCTTCGGCTGTCTTCATTTCTTTTCATTCTTTTTTCTTTATTCTGTTCCATGGCAGTGAATTCCACCATTCTATCTTCCAGGTCACTTATCCGTTTTTCTGCCTCAGTTATTCTGTGTGATTCCTTCTAGTTTTCTGTCCCTTTCAGTTAGTGTATTGTTCATCTTTGTTTGTTTGCTCTTTAATTCTTCCAGGTCTTTGTTAAACATTTCTTGCATTTTCTCGATCTTTGCCTCCATTCTTTTTCTGAGGTCCTGGATCATCTTCACTATCATTATTCTGAGGTCTTTTTCTGGAATGTTGCCTATTTCCACTTCATTAGTTCTTTTTCTGGGCTTTTTTCTTGTTCCTTCATCTGGTACATAGCCCTCTGCCCTTTCAATTTGTCTACCTTTCTGTGAGTGTGGTTTTCATTCCACAGGCTGCAGAATTGTAGTTCTTCTTGCTTCTTCTGTCTGCCCTCTGGTGGATGAAGCTATGTAAGAGGCTTGTGCCTGTTCTAATGTTCTTAATCTACCTTTGAAAGAGCATTTTAAGCATAGTGTTAACATCATCAGTTTTAAAGTGTAATTGCCCACATGCTTGTCACTAGAAATAGAAGTAGATGTTAAAATTTTCTCTTCTGATTGGAACTGAAGAAAAAAATGACAAAACAGCTCAAACTTAGCATAGAGTACCAAAATACATCCCTGTATTTTCTTTGATAACAGCCTTCTGGTCTTAACTTTCTGTTCCCATGGTCCTTTTACCAAAAGGTTTTGTTCTAAAATCAACCATCAGGACCAGGAAAACAAAACGAAACAGTATTTATAAATGAAGTGCAAATAGCTCATCCCAGTTTGAAATATTAACAGGGCCTTCTCATCATAAAGTGGATTGGTAAGAAATGGAGAACATTTTACAGAGCTAACAGAGGCAAACAAATGACAATCTTTGCAGACTGGGTGATAAAGTCAAAAAGTACAGAAGCAATCCAAGTGCTCATCAATAGATGATTGGATTATGAGGATATGGTGTATATATACATTTTATTATATATATATGTGTGTGTGTATATATATATATATATGTATATATATATATATATACAGAATATTAACCATAAAAAAGAATGAAATTTTGCCATTTGCAGCAACGTGGATGCACCTAGAGAATATTATGCTTAGTGAAATAAGTCAAACAGAGAAAGACAAATACTGTATGATATCACCTAAATGTGGAATCTAAAAAGTAATACAAATGAATATATATGCAAAACAAGAAAAAACTCATAGATACAGAAAAAAAACTTATGGTTACCAAAGGGGAGGGAGGGGGAAAAATAGGGCTATGAAATTAACAAATACAAATTAATATGTATAAAATAGAGAAGCAACAAAGATATATTGTATAGCACTGGGAATTATAGCCATTATCTTGTAATAACCTATAATGGAGTATAATCTGCAAAAATACTGAATTACTATGCTGTACACCTGAAACTAATATAGTATTATAAATAAGCTATAGGGCTTCCCTGGTGGCGCAGTGGTTGAGAGTCCGTCTGCCGGTGCAGGGGACACGGGTTCGTGCCCCGGTCCGGGAAGATCCCACATGCCGCGAAGCGGCTGGGCCCGCGGGCCATGGCCGCAGAGCCTGCGCGTCCGGTGCTCCGCAACGGGAGAGGCCACAACAGTGAGAGGCCCGCCTACTGCAAAAACAAAAACAAAAACAAAAATAAATAAGCTATATTTCAATTAAAAAAGAAAGTTGTCCCACTAGATGCCACTGAAACAACACCAACGAATAAATACAGACCCCCAGTTTAGGTGCAACAGGAGTAGAAGAGTCTTCACAAAAGGAGTCTGCAGTATCTCTTCAGAGTGGGTGTGTCCGCACTACAGTGCATGGATATGTGGCTGATGAGATACACCTGGAGCAGGTACCTGGAAGGGGATGTGGTCACAGCTCTAATCTGGGGCTCCAGGACAGGCACAGAGACTGTACCAGGAGGGACCAGGGAAATCTCTAGCCTTCAGTCCCTCGTGACACAGATGAGACGAGACATGTTGGGAGAAATTAAGTGACTTCTCGAGACGGGATCACACCGAATGCTAAAGCTGGAGCTGTAGTTCCAACCTGGGGCTCCTGTCCCTCAGAATACTTTACTTGGCTCTCTATCTAACATGCGGTTGTATCTTTCCTTTTCATTTTCTAGCATAATTATGTACATTTAACTTCCTCTTTAGTTGGGTATATTTTTCTTCTAAATATGTGCAATTATCTAATTGAATAATGCATGTTGAGTAGTTTGAATGCCTATGCAGATTGTATATACTGAAAGTTAAATTTATTTCAAAAATGAGGCTACTAAATCAATTGTCTTTTTTGTCTTGTGAATCAAACTATAAATATCCTCCAAATATTTCAGGAAGGCACATTCTTTCTTCATTAAGGGCTCCTTTAAGGGAAAAAACAACAATTATTTCTTAAACTTTGATTATACTTAAACTTGTCCTGTGGGGTTTAGGCAAAATAATAGTAATGAATGAAGCAAGAAGAATGAACCAGAAAGCAGTTGTGCTTAAAACATTAAGGAAGGGCTTCCCTGGTGGCGCAGTGCTTGAGAGTCCGCCTGCCGATGCAGGAGACGCGGGTTCGTGCCCCGTTTCGGGAAGATCCCACATGCCGCGGAGCGGCTGGGCCCGTGAGCCATGGCCACTGAGCCTGCGCGTCCGGAGCCTGTGCTCCGCAAATGGGAGAGGCCACAACAGTGAGAGGCCCGCATAACGCAAGGAAAAAAAAAAAAAAACAAAAAAACAAAAAAACAAAAAAACAAAAAAACAAACAAAAAAAAAATATATTAAGGAAAAAAGTCAGAAAAAGATATGTGATCATGAATGAATTCTAAACCAGACTATATTGTAGGAAATGGGTATGGACCAATGAGCAAAAAATAAACAATGAGTCTCATGACTATGTGAGATCCCCATACAGTTCTTCCAAAATCAATTAAGATTGAATATTCACTTCAAGTACTGACAAGACTTTAAGAAATGATGTCACAATCCTTGTAATTAAGTTTTCTTAAAATTTAGACTGTGGAAATTGTGTTATTCTAGGATAGCCCTATGATGCTCACGTCCAAGTATTCAAGCTCTTGTGTAATCCCCTCCCCTTGAGTATGGGAGAGATTTGTGACTTCCTTCTAATAAACAGAGCATGACAAGGTCACTTCCGTGATTACCTTGTATGAATGGTATCTTCCTCTTGCTTGAAGACTCTTTCCTTGCTGGATTAAGGAAAAGGAGCTGCCCTTTCAAGAAACATGAGGGTGGCATTATGTCCGCAGGGAACTCAGTCTTAAATACCAGGTGAGCTTGGAAGCCTAGACCCAGCTCTGGGCAATTTCTTGATTGTGGGTTCCTCAGATCCTGAAGCAGGAAACTTACTAAGCCTAGACTGGACTCCGGACCCACAGGGCCTGTGAGTTAATACATGTTTACTGTTTTAAGCCACTAAGCTTATGGAAATGTGTGATGAAACACTAGATAACTAATATAGAAGGAAAATAAAAATTATGTATCTTGGATAGTTAGTAATTTAAATACCTATTCAGGAGAATAAAGCCTACAGGCCTAATTTAAGATCTAGCTTTCAACTCTCTCTATATATATATATAGTTTTATTTATCAGAAAAAAATACATGCTGCTAAAAATATTTGGGAACATGTATTTGGGAGTTGAGGTATAGAAGTATATTAGTTTTTTGTCTTTTCTCAAATTTACTGCTGTCCAAAGAAACTTGTATATACTAATGGTGAAATGGCCTTGATGAGAAGCCAGTAATTACACTGAACATTTAGGAATAAATTTCTGTATTTAAAAAAAATAGCATAGAATTAATTTTTTCAAAAGAGAAAAAAATATGTGTTTGTCCCATTTTTTTCTTAACATATATAAAACCCTAATTAAATCTGTTATGGGCGATAGGGTTACTGAAAATGCACACACATGAATCAAATTTGGAATAATTTAGAGGAAGCATGAAGTCATAGAAACACTCAAAGTTCAAATGGGTTTTGTTTCTATACTTCAGATATACCTTTGGCCTAGAGATTTGTTTCTCTTCTTGAATAAGTTAAGAACCCGTTCTCTCTCTGTCTCTTTGGGTAACTTTGATAGTCTGTTCTTCTACTTTGATGAATAACATCTTTTTACACAGCTCACATCCTGCATCAGGAATGAGAATGACCACAATGCGAGTTCCCTTTTTCATTCATTTCATGTTATATGCGAAATATGCTAATTATCTGGCATGTTTCTTTTCAGAAGCATCACCTGTTGATTGAAGGGGAATAGTCAGGTGTTAACAGTGCATCTAGCATGTCCTTAGAGCTGCTTGGCAAGACAAATCAGTGGACAGCTGCAGCTGACCTAACACACAGATTTTTCACAAACATGCCCTAAGAATCCTCAGCAGGTCCTGCACCATCGGCTCCACTTGTGCGTGTCCTCCGCCTCCCATGGGCCACTGAAAAGAAGAGCTCAGCTTGGGGAAACTTCTAAAAACCTCTGTAAATACACATTACACCCGCAGCTGTTTCCTGCTCCCTAAATCTTTCCTGGGACCAAGTTGCAGCATGTTTTGTGTGGTTCTAAGCTGTGACAGGCTCAATTAGCAACATGGAAAAATGAACAGTTCCCAAATGGACATGATCCCATCCAACCCCCTATTTGTCAAGATAAATTTATTTAAATTGTGCACAATTATAAATTATGTATTTGTTTAGAATAAGCCCTTATCTTTCACTACCTGAATACCTTAAATTACAAATCAGCACACATCATATGCTGTGCAGTAAAATGCTCATATTATTTACAATGTCTTCTATTCTCTTTATATACCAAGTCACTGCAAAAATTCCAAAAAATTCATTTCTGTGGGGTGTTGATTATTTTTTGCTTTACTGAGCAATTATTAAGTGTAGCCAAAAGAGATAAAAAATAAATCATGGGGCATAACTGAACTTAGAAATTTAATTTTACAGAAACCCCTGTTTTCCTTTCTACTTTTAAGAGTCTTTAACCTCTAAATATGTTGACTCGAAGATGACAAGACATATATTTCAAATGCAATTTTTTGGGTAAAATAAATAAATAAATAAAACTGGGCAATATTGTGAGAAAGACAAACCATGTCAGGCTTCTTCTTTAAATGCAGGGTTATGCATTTCCATCTCCCTACTTGGAAAAATAATATTTTAATCTATGTGTGTTGATCTGTAGTTTACAACCGATTTTTACCTGTATTTTTGATACAGTGATCCCAGCAAACTCCCAAGTTAGGTATTTTCAGCCTTCCAGATGGGATCATGGAAACACTCGTGTTTCATCTAAGATCAAACAGCTATTAAGAGCCACAGCTAAGATACTCTAGATTTATGCTTCATGCTACAGCTGCTTTCTTGTCTGCTTCCCCCAACTTTGAGTGTCTTCTTGTTTTCCTGGCATAACTCCATTTAGCTGTCCTCATTTCTGGGAATGTTCTATGCTCCAAAACCACCCTAGTGCATTCAAAATCAGCACTCTTTTATGACCAGTTATGAATACTGGATGATAGGGCTTCAATTAGGGGGACAGAAGACTGGAAACTTTCCCTGAGAAGAAAGAATTAAAAAAAAAAATTTATTGGAGTATAGTTGATTTACGATGTTGTGTTAGTTTCAGGTGTACAGCAAAGTGATTCAGTTATACATATATATATTCACTCTTTTTCAGATTCTTTTCCCATATAGGCTATTACAGAACATTGAGTAAAGTTCCCTGTGCTATACAGTTCGTCCTTGTTGGTTATCTATTTTGTATATAGTAGTGTGTGTATATATTAATCCCAAGCTCCTAATTTATCCTTCCCCCCCGACATTTCCCCTTTGGTATCCATAAGTTTGTTTTCAAAATCTGTGAGTCTTTTTCTGTTTTGTAAATAAGTTCATTTATATAATCCTTTAAAAATTAGATTCCACATATGAGTGGTATCATATGATATTTGTCTTTCTCTGTCTGACTTACTTCACTTAGTATGATAATCTTTTCTTTTATATCAGGCCTATCCTCGGATGCCATGCAGTTATCACTGGGATATTCTGAGTACTTGATCAAGGGAGATTTAAGATGACAGAAACAGGGGCATGCAAAGTGACATTGCCACCTAATTCTTACAAAGATTTCAGTGTCTGTGCAGCTAAGAAAATATCTCAGAGTGAGGCCAGAAAAATGGAATTTTATATATCGTTCAAAATATATAGTTTTGCTCTTGGAAACATATATTTTTAATCTAAAAGACAAAAACACTTCTTGCAGGCTCAGTCCCCAAAATGGTATCTGTCGAATGAATGGGATTTTATTAGATTGTAAAGTGAGGTGCCTAAGAGAGAAGTTTAAAATGTTAATCCAAGTTTTCACTGGATTATAAATAAAATGTTCTTATCATTATATTCTTATAATATTGTTATGTGCTGTAACAAGCACGTGTCTAGAAACCTTCACAAGTGGTCCCTACTGGTCCGTAATCTATTCGGTCAGAAGTTAATGTATGGAAGTACAGCAATTGTATGTTTCATCAGGGAAAGGAGGAAAAGGTAAATCATGAAACATGCATAATAAAGAGCTTTTCCCCACCACCAGAAAATTTATGCTCAAGACTAAATTAGTTTCTTATAAATTATGCACAGCCTCTTATGATGTTAGCAGAAATGCGGTACAATCTACTGCCAGTTTGTTTCTAGTGCAAATTTTCCAGCCTCTTTGAAAATGACTGTATACATTTTTATCAAAATTTTGAAAAGATAACATCACTGGATTTTGCTCAGGAAGTTTGTTAGCATAGTAACAAAAACAAAGTGGAAATTAAGTCATTATTTTTATATTACCTTTGAATATTTGTCCCAGGTATTTCTGAGGTCCAGTGGGTTTACTGTCAAAAATGGTCAGTACTGGTTGCCTAACCTTTAACAACAGACAAGGATGATGGGCAGAGGCAAAAGTGGAGAGGCCAATTAGTAATTTAGAGCAAGACAAAACTCTGTAGACCCCATGACTTTGGCTTTGTATTTTCTCTACCTGAAAAATGCTCACACAAACAAAACATACATGTTGTTTTATAGTTTATGAATCTCCGATTGAGACGCAGCACATGCCTGAATCTTCATTATGTTCTCATCCTATTAGCAAATTTGGAATGGACCAGCTTATGGTCAAATGTGCATTCTCATGTATTACTCTTAGAAAAGTAATTTGGTACAACCTTCCCGAAATGCAATTTAAGACCATGTAATATCAGTCCATAAAATATTTATGTCTTAGCCCAGCAATTTTATTTTTAAGATGAAAAATTTTAATATACATATATCATTTACACATACACACATATATGTATACAAGTACATAATGTGTATACACTCACATAATTAAGGAAATTAACCATACCATTTATAAAACATATATAACAGAAAAACTATGATGTTCAACAGAGGAGAATTAAATTAATTATAATAAAAGCATATTATAGAACACTATGCAGTTGTTAAAAATAATGGTCTTGAATAATATTTAGAGAATCTGGAAAACATTAAAGATATAGTTTTAGATTTAAAAAGCAGGTCAAAAAACACATTGAAAATAATCTTTTTTAAAATATAAACATGGGCTTCCCTGGTGGCGCAGTGGTTGAGAGTCCGCCTGCCGATGCAGGGGACATGGGTTCGTGCCCCGGTCCGGGAGGATCCCACATGCCGCGGAGCGGCTGGGCCCGTGAGCCATGGCCGCTGAGCCTGCGCGTCTGGAACCTGTGCTCCGCAACGGGAGAGGCCACAACAGTGAGAGGCCCGCGTACCGCAAAAAAAATAAATAAATAAAATAAAATAAAATATAAACACAAGTAATTAATGTGTTATTGATTGTCACTGGATGGTAAAATATCAGACTTTTTTCTTCTATTTTCTTGTAAATTTTCTCATATTTTTTCCAGTAGACAGTTATACTTTAATAATTATGAACAATTTTTAAAAGATTAAAATACACATTAGGCTTCCACTGATGAAATAAACTAGATGCTTTCTTTAAATATCGCCTCTAAAATTGTGTGAAATGTGGAATTTGAGTAAGATGGGATTTGCTTTACCTGGCTATGAATGCTATTTATTCTTTTTAGTATCTTGGTACTTTTGGTTAAATGTAACTAACCACAAATTATTTAAGAATTTTTCTTTTACAATGAGCAAAATATTTACAGCCACAGAATGTGATGATTTTGCCCAGGTCTTTAGACTTTGATTTCCTCTGTTGTGCCTACCTGAACTTCATATTAGTAAGTGGAGAAGGGGAAAAAAAGAAAAATATTTCATTCTAGGAGGAAAAAAAGAAATCCTCCTGGTGAAGGCAAGGCCATTTGCTCTAGTGGTTGAACACAATTTTGCAAAGTCTTTTTTGTTCCTGGAAAGGGTTTTATTTATTTTTTGAAAAAATAATGTGGCAATTTAGAATCTGAAGAGGTTTGCTGTCTCAGTTGAGCAGTGGACAATTTAACGAGGACCGTGGTGCTACTTTCCAGCCGTGGAAATTACGTGCTGCTTCAAGGGAGGAGAGAGAGTTCCAGCCGTAATTCGATGAAGAAGCAAATGCTTTGAAATTACCCATTTTCTTCCCTGCAGCTGGAACAGATTTGGGCATTTTCAGATAAGGGACTGCTGAATAAATGAGGAGCTGCGTTGGCTGACCCCCTTATAGCTACACTTGATCATTAATTACAGTAATTCCGAAAGCTGCGTTGCCTTTTGTGTTAGAATAGCTTTCTCAGACTTACTCAAACAAAAGAAATGTTCGTTGAAAATATGAATTCTCAGGACTTTCCCTTTGAAAATCTGATTTAGTAAGTTAACACATGAGACCCGGAATCTGTTTTTAAATGTTATCCATGTGATTCTTTTTTTAAAAGAATTAATTTATTTTATTGAAATATAGTTGACATACACTATTATGTTAGTTTCAGGGGTACTACGTAAGGATTTGGCATTTACATACATTGTGAAATGATTACCAGGTTAAGTTTAGTAACTATCTGACCCCATACAGGATTATTGCAATATATTTGGCCATATTCCTTATGCTGAATATTACATCCCTGTGACCTGTGACTTATTTATTATATAATTGGAGGTTTGTGCCTCTTAATCCCTTTCATCTCTTTTGTCTACTACCCTCACCCTCCCCTCTGGCAACCACCAGTTTGTATCCATGAGTCTGTTTACCTTTTGGTTTTTGTTCTTTTTTTTTTTATTCCACATGTAAGTGTAGTCATGCAGTGTTTGTCTTTCTCTGTCTTATTTAACTTAGCATAATACCTTTCAGATCCATCCATTTTGTTGCAAATGGTAAGATTTTATTTTTTTCTGTGGCTGAGTAATATTCCATTGTATATATATGTATATACCACATCTTCTTTATCCATTTGTTTACTGATGGACAGTCAGATGGTTTCCTTATCTTGGCTTTTGTGAGTAATGCTGCAATGAACATTGGCATGAATGTATTTCTTTGAACTATTGTTTTTTTGTTATTCTTTCTTAAATATCAAGAAGTGAAATTGCTGAATCATTAGGCAGTTTTATTTTTAATTTTTTACGGGACCTTCATACCATTTTCCATAGTGGCTCCACCAATTTACAATCCCAGCAGTGCATAAGGGCTCCCTTTTCTTCACATCCTCACCAGCTCTTGTTCTTTGTGGTCTTTCGATGGTAGCCATTCTGACAAATGTGAGGTGGTAGCTCATTGCAGTTTTGATTTGCATTTTTCTGATGATAAGTGATGTAGAACATCTTTTAATATATCTGTTGGCCATCAGTATGTCTTCTTTGGAAAAATGTCTCTTCAGGTCCTCTGCCCATTTTTTAATCAAGTGTGGTTTTTGTGTTAAATTGTGTGAACTCTTTTTCCTTCACTGTGCAAACTTTTTAGTTTGATATAGACCCATTTGTTAAATTTTGCTTTTGTTTCCCTTGCATGAGGAGACAAATCCAAAAAAATATTGCTAAGACTGATGTCAAAGGGTGTACTACCTATATCTTCTTCCAGGAGTTCTATGGTTTCTGGCCATACGTTTACATCTTTAATCCATTTTGAGTTTATACCATGTGATTCTTAAAGTAAACTTTGAAAATATGTTGCCAGAGCAGGCTTAAAACTCAGAACCAGATATTTAATGATTCTCCACTTATTTTAACTACAACTTCTCAAAGGTGTTCAACTACTTTTATTTCACATTCAAAAAAACCCCCCAGTTATGGTGTATTGCATTCAATTTTTCATATTAAAAGTATTTTACCTTTAAATTCAAACATGTATAGCTTGGTTTTCCTCATCTCTTTGCATTTTGTTCCATTTCTGGTTTTGTGTACTATTTCTCTTTATTCTCTTCTTAGAACACCAACCCTAAAAACTGAGGAAAAAACTTAGGCAACACACGTTTTAAGTATGAATCTCCTTGTGATCCTGGAGCACTTTTCATTTCTCTCTAGGGCAAGCATGTATGACACTAAATTTAATAGTTTGTTTTTCTTTTCTGTCTTACCCACCACATGCTATGCTTTTCCTCTAGGGCTGAGACTGCCCTTGATAAGGCAAATCACACCTCTGTTGCTTTCCTGGGTACAAGGTGGGGGAGCATCTGGCACTTAGAGGACACTGCTTGCTTACAGGAAGTGATGGAGTCCAGGTTCCTAGCCAGACTCTCTCACCTCAGAGCCCCAGCACTACTCCACATTGATGGTTCTTTGTAGATGCTCCTAAACAAAGTGTTGTACCTATCATGTAGAAAATGACCACACAAAAAAGTGTTTATTGGAGGAAATAATGGACAAAGTTTTAATGAAGTCTGTAAGGAAAAAATAAGTGCGAAAGTATTATTCCTACTGACTACACTGGCAAGTCTTAAAATATAGTGATGACAGCACATTTCCTGTGGCTGTTTTTGAGACACACACACACTTTATATTGGAAACAGCTATTTTTTTGTGACCTCAATAATGTCATATGGGTGGTTAACAAATTTGATATATTATATTTCTCTAATAATAGCGGCATTTGAACTATTTTAATTTAAGGGAGCTCCAAACTAGTGAATACACATAAATATATTAGCCTGATTCCACAAAGACATTAAATTTATTCTTTAATAGTGCTCAAATACACTGAAAACACAGTTATTTAACCACTGAAGATGAGTCCACCTCCATTACAGCTTTATATATTATAGAAATTTGCATAACTTTGCATAAAATTTGATAAGGGTGAGAGGAGGGGATTAGAATCAGCAATGAATGCCTACCCTGTGCTATGTTGCACTGTGTTTAATCCTGGGAGCTAGTTACCACTAACCTTATTTTACACATAAGGAGACATGTAGAGAGAAGTTAAAAAGTTACCCCATGGCACTAAATTATTAGATTGTGTACCAAGTCTCATTAGTGCCACAGTGGTTTTGGACACCTCACCAGACCACATCCTGACAATTATTTCTCATGGCAGCATTGTAATATAACTCATTATTCAAAATGACTTTTTGGTAACAGATGCAGTATCACTTTATATTGCTCCTTTTCATCTTAATATAGTCTGGTAGATATATATTTCACTATAAAGATACAGATAATTTTGCATAATTAAAGGTTAATCAGAACCACATTGACACACACATACAAATCATACTTGACTCTCATAGTTAATGATCATTATTGAGTCTAGGTGCCAATACTATGCCAATACTCTGACCCAGTAGTCTTAATAAGTATAATGATGCATGACTCAAAGAGTGAATGTGCAGGGTAGACCATGAACACCTCCAAGGTAAAAAATAATTTTAGGACAAAATTTGAGTAGTTTATTTCAAAATGAAAAGAAAAAATCATATTTGTTGATCTGTATTTTCCTTATCTTATATATTTTGAGAAAAATAGATTGCTTCCACAAACCTTCCAAATTCTGCACCGCTTACATCTGCAAAATACATAGAACGTAATAACATTCTACTTCCATACCTGTGCTCACGTCACAGTAGCTTAGGGCAATTCGGAGACTCCTTTTTGAAGTTTTATATAGTGTTGTCTACTGGACCAAGGCTCCTTTGAAGCACTTTTGAAACATATTGTTTTAGTAGCATCAGTATCTGGAAATCCAAGCTGTCATCTCTATGAGTGAATAGAAACTTTATTCACTGCATCTGCTATTTACGTGGACATATTCACATGTGCACATCACTGTTGCTAGGAGACTCAGAACAAGATTCTGACACCAGCCAGGAGAGATGCATAAATATATGTCATTAGATCACCCCAGTTATCACAGCACACTGTTTTCTCTGTTGCTCATCCTATTGCAGCTGAGTCGAACTTCAAAACCCAAGCTTGCTTAAATTAGCCCAGGCTGTCGAATGTCTGCAAATATCTTAAACTAAAATTAAACACACCATAGCTAGTCATTGTGAATTCTTCCATCTATACTTGATTTTCTGATGTACGTTCATACATCTTTCTTAAATCTAAGAAAGTATGGTCAATCTCTTTTACTATATCTGTGCACTATCTCCCTATAACCAATGCATATTCTCTTAGTCATACAGCTTAGAAACTATAGTTTTTTCCAGAGTGTATTTTCTTCATTCATTCAACACATTTTAATATTATTATAGTGATTGCACTGCTGAGTATTTGGCAGTTTAGGCAATAAAATGAATTAAAGAAGCTTTATTCTGATCTGCACGATTTTCATCCTGTGCTGAAGGGCAACTCCCAAGGTGTTATGGTTTGGCAACAGATTTCCTGTCCCTTCCCTTCCCTTCCCTTCCCCTCCCTTCCCGTCCCTTTCCCCTCCCTCCCTCTCCTTTCCTTTCTTCAATTGGAAGAAAATGTTTCCTTTAAAAGTTTTAAAATGGAGTCATAGGGGATACCAATTACGTATATAAATAGCTAGGTTTTTCTTCCCTTTTTTCTTCCTTTTTCTCTTCTTTGGATTTTTATTACCTTTCCTGTACATCAGAGATGCATGACTATATAACTTTAGAAAATTAAAATAATAATAAGTCAACTCAGTATAGTGTGTTCTGTTTTATTTTCTGGCCACAGTTACCATGTATTGAAATAATATTTCCTGAATATTTATTATGTTCAGTTGGTGTAGACAGTATACTAAACAACATATTTGCACCACAATGAATCTCTTCCAATTGCCTTTGGGACACTGACTTTGTTAATATATCATCAATAACACTTTTTAAAGGTAGGCAATTGATTATACTTTTTATTCATTTTAGTATATAGAATTTTACCAGGGAGAGAATGGGATAAAAAATTATCCTTTTTAGTTCTTGCTGTGGTCTATCCTTTATTCAGAGAATTTCAAGGCTCTTCTCTGGTTAACTTATACTTCACCTGGTAATGCAAATTTTGTAAGATCTTAGAGTTGTAACAGGTATTAACATATGTTGTTACTTTTATTTTTAGATAAATAAAATGAAGTCCGGAAACTTTGTAGCATGTTCAGTGTTGCATAGAAACTTAGAAATAGGCAGCATAGAGCCTCTCAGTTGGCTGCCCCATCCTGATGTTCTGTGCTTCTTATAAGCTGGCATTGATGATGAAAATTCTTCCATTGAAGACCGAATACATGTATTATGCATGTACATTGTGTCTGTATTTTGGGGAAGTTACAGAGAAATAAAGTTATTTCCTTAGTATAAACAAATTAACCAGGATAGTCGCTAATAGTATCTGATGATGACAGCATGTGTTCAAGGAGGTGTTTGAGATTTAAAAAAATATATGTTCTTAAAGAAAATTACCTTTTAAAATGTCAGTGTGATTATGATCTCTCTCTCACTATGGATTCATATACCTAAAATTAAATGTATGTATTTATTTCTTCTTTTGCTTTCTCCAGTTGTTCTATTAACTCAAAGTTGCAATTCAGAATTGCCTTCAGCTCTCTCCTGTCCACCCTTCTCCCCACCAACCAGTGTTATTTTATTCTTCATGTTTCCATCTCAGCAATATGGCTCATTTAGCTCCTTTTTATCCCTATTCCCACTGCTACTCCCTAAGTCTAGCCTTCAGTATCTTCCCATTATTTATCTTCTGGAAAGGCTTCATAATACACAGCCATATGTGTACAAATTCAGGTAGATCTTCATGATTGGATTGAGGGACACCATCTCTACAGTTGTTCTATGTTCTCTCTTAAGAGAAAAAGACACACACTTTGTGTGCAAGATGGAAAAAATAGTACAAAAATGATATAACATATTTTGAATACGGTGAATAGAAACAAACCAATAAGAATAGGGAGGAAGTAGAATCAGGCCCTGCGGGTATAGAAAGAAAAGAAAGAAGAAAAAATATGAGTCATGACCCTATTCAATGAACGACTTTGCTTTTAGAGATGAAAAATATCTAGTATTGGATCCTCTGAAGCTTTATCCTATATAACAGAAAAACAAGAAGGCTCTTCAGGAAAAAGAATAAGGAATTCTTCACTAGCATGCTAAGGAAGGAATATGTATGACAGTCAATGACTCCTTGCTCATGGGTATTTGTCACATGTGGGAGCATACAGATCTGTCTTGGCCAATGAGAAATAACTGTCTGTCTTGTTGTGACACCTTATGATGAAGAAAAATCTTTGTCTTACCAAACCTGCCAACTACCATGTTCTACTTATCAACTGGGTGTAATTAGCTCCCCTAGAAAATGCCTAGGCAGAAAGCCAAATAATTAGGGGACCTGGCTATTTTATCTGTTTTGAACTGAAATTTGGGACTTCAACAAAAAAAGGACCTCAGAATTTGCTTTAAGGATGAACTGATAATGATGATAAAAACCAGTTTCCATTTCTTCTAGAAACTACGGCTAGACAACATCCCTTATTCTACCTGGCAACATGATGCCCCCAATAAAATGGAGCAGGATTGACTCCTGCCATCTCCACACAGGCTTCAGAGCATCCCACAAACGCCTTTCCATGCTCCTCCCTCTGTTGCTGGCTGGATGTTGACATCCAGAGCAATTTGGAAATATATGTTATATATATATATTAAGAACGTGGGTCAGTTTGGATCAGTTAATGCTGGGAGGAGGCTTGAACTGTTTTGGACAGTTTTACATGAACGAAAATTAAATACCAAGTGTTCTTCAGCCATTATTCCATTATTCAGTTGGAGTTTTGTTAAACCAGCTAGCATTTTGGTAGATAATATAGATGGAATCTAGAAGTATATCTATTGTATCTAACAAATGTAGATGGTACATATAAGTTGTAAATATCTTTCTGGCTTATAGTTATAAATAATTTTTTAAAAATTATTATGGGTAGTCAAAAAATGTAGTTAGGAAGACAGAGACTAAGGATATGTTTTGCCTAGAGAATCAGTTACATGAATAGAAGAGAGTTTGAGTAAAAGTAGAATGAAAAATCATTTTTTCTAGGAAGTTAACCATTATTATTGTAGTTAATAAAGACAATTCAGAAGAAAAACAAGAAAAGGTAGCAATAAATAATGCATAGGAGAAATGAGTCATACATTTTATACATTCCTCATGCCTTTAGAAATTTATACACCATTTATAGAAATACAGTCCTACCTTAAGAAACAAGAAATATCTCAAATGAACAACCTAACATTACACCTAAAGCAGTCAGAGAAAGAGGAACAAAAATACACCAAAGTTAGCATAAGGAAAGAAATCATAAAGATCAGATCAGAAATAAATGAAAAAGAAATGAAGGAAATGATAGTGAATATCAATAAAACTAAAAGCTGGTTCTTGAGAAGATAAAAAAAATTGATAAACCATTAGCCAGACTCATCAAAAAAAAAAAAGGGAGAAGGCTCAAATCAATAGAATTAGGTATGAAAAAGGAGAAGTAACAACTGACACTGAAGAAATACAAAGGATCATGAGAGATTACTAAAAGCAACTCTATGCCAATAAAATGGACAACCTGGGAGAAATGGACAAATTCTTAGAAAAGCACAACCATCTGAGACTGAACCAGGAAGAAATAGAAAATATGAACAGACCAATCACAAGCACTGAAATTGAAACTGTGATTAAAAATCTTCCAACAAACAAATGCCTAGGACCAGATGGCTTCACAGGCGAATTCTATCAAACATTTAGAGAAGAGCTAACACCTATCCTTCTCAAACTCTTCCAAAATATAGCAGAGGGAGGAACACTCCCAAACTCATTCTACAAGGCCACCATCACCCTGATACCAAAACCAGACAAGGATGTCACAAAGAAAGAAAACTACAGGCCAATATCACTGATGAACATAGATGCAAAAATCCTCAACAAAATACTAGCAAACAGAATCCAACAGCACATTAAAAGGATCATACACCATGATCAAGTGGGGTTTATTCCAGGAATGCAAGGATTCTTCAATATACGCAAATCTATCAATGTGATTAACCATATTAACAAATTGAAGGAGAAAAACCATATGATCATCTCAATAGATGCAGAGAAAGGTTTTGACAAAATTCAAAACACCCATTTGATAAAACCATCCAGAAAGTAGGCACAGAGGGAAATTACCTCAACATAATAAAGGCCATATATGATAAACCCACAGGAAACATCATCCTCAGTGGTGAAAAACTGAAACCATTTTCACTAAGGTCTGGAAGAAGACAAGGTTGCCCACTCTTACCACTCTTATTCAACATAGTTTTGGAAGTTTTAGCCACAGCAATCAGAGAGGAAAAAGAAATAAAAGGAATCCAAATTGGAAAAGAAGAAGTAAAGCTGTCACTGTTTGCAGATGACATGATACTATACATAGAGAATTCTAAAGATGCTACCAGAAAACTACTAGAGCTAATCAATGAATTTGGTAAAGTAGCAGGATACAAAATTAATGCACAGAAATCTCTTGCATTCCTATGCACTAATGATGAAAAATCTGAAAGTGAAATTAAGAAAACACTCCCATTTACCACTGCAACATAAAGAATAAAATATCTAGGAATAAACTTACCTAAGGAGACGAAAGACCTGTGTGCAGAAAATTATAAAACACTGATGAAAGAAATTAAAGATAATACAAATAGATGGAAAGATGTACCATGTTCTTGGATAGGTAGAATCAACATTGTGAAAATGACTATACTACCCAAAACAATCTACAGATTCAATGCAATCCCTATCAAACTACCAATGGCATTTTTCACAAAACTAGAACAAAAAATTTCACAATTTGTTTGGAAACACAAAAGACCCTGAATAGCCAAAGCAATCTTGAGAAAGATAAACAGGGCTGGAGGAATCAGACACCCTGACTTCAGACTATATTACAAAGCTACAGTAATCAAGACAGTATGGTACTGGCACAAAAACAGAAATATAGATCAATGGAACAGGATAGAAAGCCCAGAGATAAACCCACACACATATGGTCACTTTATCTTTGATAAAGGATGCAAGAATATACAGTGGAGAAAAGAGAGCCTCTTCAGTAAGTGGTGCTGGGAAAACTGGACAGCTACATGTAAATGAATGAAATGAGAACACTCCCTAATACCATACACAAAAATAAGCTCAAAATGGATTAGAGACCTAAATGTAAGGCCAGACACTATAAAACGCTTAGAGGAAATCATAGAACACTCTATGACATAAATCACAGCAAGATCCTTTTTGACCCACCTCCTAGAGAAATGGAAATAAAAACACAAATAAACAAATGGGACCTAATGAAACTTCAAAGCTTTTGCACAGCAAAGGAAACCATAAACAAGACCAAAAGACAACCCTCAGCATGGGAGAAAATATTTGCAAATGAAGCAGCTGACAAAGGATTAATGTCCAAAATTTACAAGCAGCTCATGCAGCTCAATATCAAAAAAATAAACAACCCAATCGAAAAATTGACAGAAGACCTAAATAGACATTTCTCCAATGAAGTTATACAGATTGCCAACAAACACATGAAAGAATGCTGAACATCGTTAATCATTAGAGAAATGCAAATCAAAACTACAATGAGATATCATCTCATACTGGTCAGAATGGCCATCATCAAAAAATCTACAAACAATAAATGCTGGAGAGGGTGTGGAGAAAAAGGAACCCTTTTGCAGTTTTGGTGGGAATCTGAATTGATACAGCCACTATGGAGAACAGTATGGAGGTTCCTTAAAAAACTAAAAATAGAACTACCATACGACCCAGCAATGCCACTACTGGGCATATACCCTGAGAAAACCATAATTCAAAAAGAGTCATGTACCACAATGTTCATTGCAGCTGTATTTACAATAGCCAGGACATGGAAGCAACCTAAGTGTCCCTCAACAGATGAATGCATAAAGAAGATGTGACACATATATACAATGGAATATTACTCAGCCATAAGAAGAAACAAAATTGAGTTATTTGTAGTGAGGTGGATGGACCTAGAGTCTGTCATACATAGTGAAGTAAGTCAGAAAGAGAAAAACAAATACCGTATGCTAACACATATTTATGGAATCTAAAATTTAAAAAAAAAATGGTCATGAAGAACTTAGGGGCAAGGTGGGAGTAAAGATGCAGACCTCCTAGAGAATGGACTTGAGGATACAGGGAGGGAGAAGGGTAAGCTGGGACAAAGTGAGAGAGTGGCATGGACATATATACACTACTGAATGTAAAATAGATAGCTAGTGGGAAGCAGCTGCATAGCACAGGGAGATCAGCTCGATGATTTGTGACCACCTAGAGGAGTGGGTTAGGGAGGGTGGGAGGGAGGGAGGGAGACACAAGTGGGAAGAGATATGGGGATATATGTATAACTGATTCATTTTGTTATAAAGCAGAAACTAACACCCCATTGTAAAGCAATTATACTCCAATAAAGATGTTAAAAAAAAAAAGAGAGACCAAAAAAAAAAGAAGAAATTTATACACCAAAGAACAGAGTGTTATTTACATATTGATGTGGTTTTTATACTGGGAGGTAAATAAAAGTCCTTCATGGGCATTGTTATGGTTGTATATGGTTGTTATAGTTGTATTCTAAGATAATGGAATTTGACAAAAAGGGACAGAGGATTGGGTTTATTTGAAAAATATCTTATCTAGTGTTAAGATTTTGCCTTTTTGATCTCAGTTTGGGAAAGTGTTCAGTGATGGACATTTATGAATAAAGGCACTGTTTCAGTAAGGATACGTAACTGCTGAATTTAAAAGCCCACAAAGCTCTTAAAGTGCTTAAAATTATAAGTTTATTTGTCCCCCATACGAATGCCAATCCAGACCTGATGCCCCTCAAACTGGAAGTGTTGAGAATCACTTTAAGTTTTCCCTGGAGTGGGAAGAAGAGTGAAGTCACAGCAAGGTCAGTTTGGTGGTGGGTGGTTGACAAGGAAAGAGTCAGAAGCCAGTAACCCATTCTTTCTCTTTTCCTGAGAAACCTGGAAAGAAGGGGTGGCACTCGTCCAATCTTGTTATAATCATTGTAGTAAGCAGACCTCCTAATAAACCCATAAATAGTATTTACCAGTAGAAAGATAACAGAGTGCTATTATACATGAAATACTTTTATCAGAATATATCAGATCTGCTTAGGTTGTTTACTGTAAGTAAATCTGGGATGTATGGATATATGGTCACGACTGGCTGGGAGATAGGGTATAGTCACAGAAGCTACGTGATTAATGTGATAACAGAGGATGATGTTCCTTAACATCTCAGTAATCACTGAGCATTCATTGCTCAGAACAATTGTCCCAGGTTGAATCTAAACCAGGATGCATCCTGAAGCTAGAGATAAAGGACCATTTACTTCGCAATTTTTTCAGACAGTCTTGGGTGTCTCCAAGAGAATAATGCATTGTGTCTCATGATTGCTTGCGTCCTTTGATTCACTAGCAAAATGAATGAAAAATTTGATACGAAGTAAAGTCTATGATTCCTGTGAGTCTCATTTGACCATTCAACGCTTTGTTTCACCAGGGTGGTAGGACATGAATATGTAGAAGAGAAAATGTCGAGCTAGTAAATTTCTAAATTATTTACCTCTTCTCTGGGGGAGAAAGTCATACATACCCTATGGATCAAAAGCTGAGATCATTGTATTTGAATTCAGTCAGAAAATTGCAAGTGAGTATATAGATTCTCTGCATCTACCCTGACAAAATGCAAAAATGTCTTCCTAGAAGAGACCGTGGAATCATAATTGGTAAAATTGGGTTGTTATCACAAGTAGTTTTTGAAAATAAACATAGGTTGCAGATTTGATGGTTGTGGATGCTTCAGAAGGGTTTTTGGATCTAGAGGATGGCATTGTATGATCACTAATGTATCTTCCAACTGTGAGATTTGATGAGTCTATTGTTTTTCTCTTGTGTATCTCTCCCTCCATAATTTTTTCACTCCAATCAAAAATGAAAGCAAGTTTCTTTTCAGACCCATCACAAACTAACTCATTTCAATATTCAAACACCTTCAGTGACTTCTGATTGGTTATCACAGACATATTGAATCGAAATTGATGCAGTCTGTGAATCTGAAGATTTTGGAACTTATCTTTGATCAGAATAGGCAGCCAGGACTGGGAATTGTGGTTGGTCCACTATATTATGTTGTAACAGACCTTTCTAATACTGTCTCTTCTCTCCTACTTTTTCTCAACTGTATATTACATTAAATTACTCACTGGTCTTCAATCTACCACTTATTTTCCTGCCTCTGTAACTATGTTTTTTTTTTTCTGTTTCTCAGAATGATAGTTTCTAACAGTTGACCAAAGAGTTTTAATTGCACTTTTTTCAAAATTCTCTGTATTCTCTGAATGTAGTGGTCACTACATTCAGGAATCTTTCTTCTTATTTCTTCCAGGTAGTAATAGTTCCTTCTTTAGATACAAAGACTATTTTGTGTGTTTATTTTATGTATTTTACAATACTCTGTCCTTTAGGAACATTTTGAGATATCAGAATTTCATCTTTTTTTTTTTTTAGCCTCTCTTGATGTTTTAGGAAAAGAACTCTCATACTCAGCAAAATATAAATTCAATAAATGTTTGCTAATTTTTTGAGAAAAAGAACATGAAAGATAACCAGAGAGAGCAAAGGAAAACTGAAATTTAAAGACCATTTAAAAAATGTTACATTCAAAATTAAACTATGACTATTATTTGTTTATATAAGACACAGGCCATTGAGATGAATGTATGGTGTATAATCTGTAGCAAGATAAGTATGTTTATATTTTCTCATAAAAAATATGATTATATGTCCAATAGTATGATTTTTAATGGACTTATATATATGAAAATCTCTTCGTGAACCTTGAGTCAGGACCTTTCTCTCTCCTTCTCTGTGTATGTGTTTAAAATATCTCTATCTATCTATCTTTCTATCTACCTATTTATGATCTATCTACCTGTCTCTTTATATATCTAAATAGCTAGAGAGCTAAATAGATGGATACATATATATATATATATATATATATATATATACACACACACATACATAATATTATAATTCCTGATTGTGTTGCATTATGTTATGTATTATTTAATATTTCATATGATACATGTTGTGAACTCTCTAGTGAAAAAGTATTTTCCTTTGATTTTAGCATAGACAGAAAAATAATGTAAGTGGAAGAGCTCAATGTTAAAAGGAACATTCATAATTGTAATGATTGTAACAGATGGAAAAGGGAGTCTTGGAAATTAAAATCATTGTCAGTTTTCACATTTTTCCCATTCACATTTTTTTCTGTCTGGGGTCTGAGATAAGTCTAAATTAAGGAGTCCAAAATGACACTAAGCTTGATGATTAACTACCGGGATATAAAGTAATTAGTATGCAAAAATCAACTGGGCTGAATGAAATATATTTTCAACCTTCAAGGATATCGTTTTGTTATCATAACTCTAACAAAATGAAAATGTACAATATAAAAAGGATTTATACTGTATAATTAATGGAAACCTTTGATACCAATTGTGAAAATAATATGACAGAACTCTTGTGACTGAATTAAAATAGAAATAGAGAGTCTCTCCATCTGGTCCTTAAGAGAAAGCTGTGAAATTTTATGTAATAACAGTGCTATTTCCAGGTTCTCCACTGGGCATATTTTACTAGCATCTTTTCTGAGGTAAATTTTATTTTTTCTTTTGCAAGTTTTCAACAAAGATACTGGAAAAGCCCTGAGTCTTTTTGTCATCTTCTTCCTGCCCCCTACTTCAACTGGTCCTCCACAGGGTTCTGCAGGAATGTATCTGAAATGCAAGATGTTAAGACTGTTCTCAGTTCTTTATTGGCTTATACAGCCTAAGTTCATTGACAGTATAAAATGGTCGTTTGTAATCTGCCCCTATATCCTCTCCAATGTCATCTCTTCAAGCTGTTTCTTGCAATATTTTTTCAACACCATCACTGCTTGCTGTTCTTTCCCCATCTTCTTACAGTCCTCTGGACTTAACTGCACTTCCTTACATCCCAACTTTATCCATTTAACTCCACTCTTTAAGAATCCTTTTAGGCATTACTTTCTCCAGGAAGCTTTGTTAGCCACCAAGCCTTGTTGGTCAGGTGTCCCTTTTCTCTGCCCTCATAATACCTCATTTTACACTAACTTGTTTTGTTGAAGTATAACATACATGCAGAGAAAGGCAAGCACTACTAAACGCATAGGTTGGTAACATTAGCCCACAAAACCAGCACTTTTGATGAGAAATAGGACATGATCCCACCATGGAAGCCTCTTTCATCCCTTCCTGTCACAACTCCACCCAAAGACAGTTACTGTTCTCACTTCTAGCATCATATGTTAGTTCCATCTTTTTTTGAATAATATAATGTGTATAATTTTGTGTACTGAGCAAAGGTTACCTTAGGACCTTGTCTTTGTATAGCCCTAGTTTGTACATTGTTTTGGATTCTGGTGAATTTTCAGATAATAACACTACACTGTCAGCCATTATGATGAATCTGAAAGAATAAGTTTTGTCTCAAACAAAACTTAATTAAAACTAATATCAATACAGTGCCAAGAAGTAGGATGAGGCCACCATGTGGTATTGATTTCAACCATGACCCACAGGGTCCTGGACACAGCCAGCTGAACAGATCCCATTAACCACTCTGATCAATATTAGAAAGTCAGATGGCTTTCTCAGAATTTCTTATTCGACCTTTCTATTTTACCTGTGGAATTAACCAGGTATAGCCAGAAGTATTAACAATTTCAGAGCTCCTCCTTGGCCCAAAAGGAAGAAGTGTAGGGCCAATCTATCATCCATAAAGACACTGGCCAGTGAGTTGAGGCTGGGCTGTTTCCCTTTCAGAGATGGTGTCATTGATCACTACAGATAAAATCAGGGGCATAATTCATACCATCTTTTATAATTGGTGACTCCCACTGTTGGGATAGCTCCCCACAGTAACTAAAGGAGTTTCATTTTGGGGAGATCACTGCAGTCATCTGAGGGCTACCTGATCCATTGGTGGCATTTCCATAACACTTAAAGGTCTCCTATGACCTTACATAAAATGCAACTCACTGTATTTTGAGGAGAGAGGCAAGCTAATACTTGACTTCCACACCTAAAGTATTGTCTCAGATTCCTTGGACAGTATTGTTCATAATCTGGGGAGTGGGGGCTCCTCTAAGTGCATAGACTGACAGTATCTTCAGTGGGGCCTCTTGGCTAGCTAATAAGCCTTGGGTTTCCAGGTCAGTTCCAGTAATTAAGTTGGTTACTTGTTCTGAGAGGGATTTCCTGAGGGCAATTAATCCAATCTTGTCCTGTCTGTCCACACACCAGCCAGGTGGCATTCATCCAGCCCAATGAAGAACTGAATGAAGTCTGTGGCAGTGGGGGTGGGGAGACATCTGGAAGTATGGACAGATGTTCCACATGAGATATAGAAGAACTGGAACCATCCTTGGCTGTTTCAGATAGACAGACATTTTGGTAAAACTAGAAACAAAGGTGATTGAGTGGTGATCAGAGCCTTGACCGGGGATGGCTGATCCAATAGTCAGTTAAATTTAAGGTGTTTACAATTATTTGGGAGAGCTGCACCTGGGCGTTTCCCTTCCCCATGAATGCTGCATTGAGGGGCTCTGAAGGAGAAAAAATTATTAATGTCCTACACTCCTCTGTATTTCCCAGAATCCAAGATGTTGCACACACCTCTACAGACGTTGGGGTTCTAGCTCATCCTCTACCGGCACAAAATCAGTGGGACACATTCCAGAAGTAATAACTTTACTTCTGTTCTATTACTGTCCAACTCACAGCTAGATCTTTTGACCAAAAAATCAGGTGCAAGAAGGAGCTGGGATATATTTATAAAACGTAACCAAAATTTGCTTTGCCTCTCCTGGGCCCTCTTTGGCCCAGCTGCCACCTACAGGGTCTCTCTTTGGTTTTCAACGGTTTGACTATGATTTGTTTAGGTGTGGTTATCATTTTTATATCTTCCTTGGGGTTTATTGTTCATCTCATATCAATAATTCTGTCTTCCCCAAACTGGAAGGATTTGGAAATTATTTCTTCAAATATTTCTTTTGTCCTTTTTCCCTCTCCTCTCCATTCACACGGCTGTTGTGACTCCATTAACACGGCTGTTGAATCGCTTGATATTGTCCCGCAGGTCTATGAGATTTTGTTCATTTTTTTTTTAAACAAATTCTTCAATGAATTGTTCAATTTTTAAAAAAATGAACATGTTTAGGCTTCCTATTTAGTAGCTTTATTGGGGTGTAACTTACATGTAAAATTTACAAAATGCACTTATTTTAGGAGTACTGTTTGATGAATTTTAATCTTTGCATTCGGCCATGTAACTTCTACCGCAGTCAAATTATCCAGCCTCCTTCTACAGACATCTTCAGGCCCCTTCACAGGGACCATTCATTCCCAAAGAATGCAGAGTGCTTTGTTCTTTTCGCAAAGTGCAGCTTTTCTTTTCTGCAAAGAGGAAATCCACTTGTTGGACCTCCCATTCCTCTCCTTTACCAATCGTGCTTTTTCGTTACTAGCACCTACTTTCTATCATACTCACCAGCACAATCAGTCCTTGAGGACCCTGAGGTCCTAGGTCTTTTCAGAAAAAAAGAAAATGCTTAGTTACATGAAAGCAAAATGTTCACACAGTTCTCTTAATCCTTTCAGAGGTGAAATTATTTTAAATATCACGTTAAAAAAGTAAAATCATTTTTCTCCCCCAAATCTCTGCATATTTTTTGGTTGTATATACATAAGCATGCTTCTCTTGGTAAACTATTTCAGTGTTTTTCTAGAATTGGTTCCCCTAGAAAAGATGAAATCTGTTTGTCTATATGTGTCCAAGTACAGAGTTTTACAGATGTCAGTTTTAAACAAAAATATTGGGAGAGGTAGATTAAGAATATTCAGCTGGTTATGCTACACTAGAGGCTTTTCTATGATGGAAATAGTTTCCAGTCATTCCTATTAGTTGAAAATGAAAACTGATCTAATATAAAACCTCAGAGTTTTCATTACCGTTTCTTTCTTTTATTTTTTTAGATAGATTTTAGTCTTAAGGACATGGGTTTAAATTGGTGTACAAGACATACTCCTTAAAATGTTGTACTATCTTTTTCTGAGTCTTCCAATAAAATGCCACTCTAAAACATATTGACATCTCTATGGTGTTTTTAAGTCTTATATTTAGATTTCCATTATTGTTTGTCTTTTCCATATTCCTTACCTTTTCTTTGAGAGAATGCGTTTTTGTTCAGTGTATTCATTATATAAATTGTCTTTGTCTATGAAAGTGTAATTATTTGTACATGAAAATTGGATTAAAAACATGAGTGCTAAAAGCTTACCACAGTCAAGTTTATAATTAATAGTACTTTTGTATTATGCACCAAAAAAGTCTGTTTTCCATTTTATTTAAATATTCTTTTATTGTTTATGTCCTGGATTCTTCTTGTCAGACAGCCATAATTAAAATAATTGATTCTGTGAAAAGATCCAGCAGTGTAATGCTTAACAGTCCATATCAAAAAGGTCAGACACCAATTACTATAATTTTGCATAAAATGAAATAAAAAAGCTGCCCCTTTCACTCCAAGTGAAAAATGTTAGGATAATCAGAATTCTCAGGAGGCTTTTTCAATCAATACATGCTTCAGTGAATGATTGCAGCCCCAAAATTCAAAGAACATTCTATTCAGGCCTACAATTATGGTCACACGGAATATAACTCCTTTTAGAAGGATTTTTTTTTTTTCTCCTTGAAAAGATTGATTTTGGTTATCCATAATCCTCATGTTTTCTCCGACACAGTGTTTTTGTATGTTTCTGGAGTTCAGTCCCTTTTGTTAATGTTTGCATTCACTGGATTGACTCCTTCCTGAAATGCTTGTGACTCTGTAGCAAGGATACCTTTTCTATTTAGACTTTCAGGGCTTTAACCAATGAAGCCTACACATTTTAGGACGATGTAATACTGCAACCTTGAGGGTACTTTTAAAGTCAGCATATGGAAAACATCATTCACATTAAAACAGCTTTCTGAGTCTGCAGAAATGCAATTAATTTTTCCGGTAAAATATCCTTTTTTTTTTGGATTTAAGCCCCATACTAATCCAGTATGATTTTATCTTAACTTGATTACATCTGCAAAGACCCTATTCCAAATGTAACATTCATAGGCTCCTAGGGGACATGAAATTTGGGGCACAATATTCACTCTATTACACTATAAATTTTAAAATATATTGTATAACTATATATAGTGTTTTTATAGGTATACTATTAAAAAAAAAACCCTCACATGGCCTAGGTGACCCAGCCAGTAAGTGGAATAGATCAAATTTAAACTTTGTTCTGTTTGGTTCCACACATGGTTATCACCCTGCTTTTACCTTGACAGTGGATCTATATTTTATGCTTTATGAAGAGCTCAGGGCTACTCAAAGCTCTTTACTCTCAAAGTCAAACCTCTAACCCAGACACATATTGCACAAACCATCTTTAATTTCAAGGTAAATATTCTGATATGAGTAGAGCATATAAGAACAGTATGTTTGATATTTTTTAATGCCTAGGGAAGTAATATAAGGTAAGTAGACTGGTGACTATATCTGAGCCTGAAGTTTACAGGAGGATATTCTTCTTTCTGTCTGCTTTCAATTGAGTTTGATGTGGCAAGAGTCACAAGGATAATTTCACAATTAGCCCTTAGAAAACTGGTTCTCTAAGTCTGGGCCCTGGACCAACAGCAGCTTCTTGGACATTATGAGAAATGCAAATTCTCATGTCCAGCAATCTCTGTTTTAATGAGCCCTCCAAGGGATTGTGATGGAACTAAAGTTATAGAACTACTACTCTAGAATCAGCTTTTCCTCTGCTCTTGGGCACTTATTAAGAGAGGTGTCCTTGGTGTCTTCTCTGGTCCAATGTATTCACCGGGGTCAGTGACTAGAAATGTATTTGTCCTTGAGGTTTAGCCAGTAATATTAAAGTTCATGTTCTTGCTTTTTCTGCTCATTTATATTCTGACTTTGGTGTCACTTTGGGAAGTGGTTGGGTTGTGAGATCACAATGAACTTTTTACATTATATCCAACATGTCTTAATTTCAGTTTCTACCTCATATTACAGATATTTGGGCACATGTTTTATCTTTCTTTTATGGATATAAACTCTCTTAGGACAGGGATAGTATATTGTTATGCTTCCATCCTTCCATGATGCCTACAAATAATAAACTTTCCGTGTACAGAGTGGCCACTCAATACATTTTGGGGAGGGGGATTGAATTAAACATATAATCTTAGAAAAAATGATTTCACAAAAGCAATTTTTATGTCCCAGATAGTTAATCATATTGACATTTTATAGTATTTATCTGTACATTTCAAAGCTAATGCCTTTTATTGGAAACAGAATAGAATTATCCACTAAACAAATTTCTATAGTGGAAAAAAAACTTTTAGAGCAACACGAATCAAAATGTCCTTTTGAATATAAAGTACAGTGACAATAATAATTGAAGTTCCTAGAAGCAATGTAGCCGTAATGAGCTGCTGCCACAGCTCTCATATACTTACTTATTAAGCACAGAGGAACTGTTTGCTGCTGTGGATAAAAAGAGCTGGACTGCTTGATCATTTGCTTAACTCCACTTTATTTTTATTTATTTATTTATTTATTTATTTTAAAATATCTTTATTGGAGTATAATTGCTTTACAATGGTGTGTTAGTTTCTGTTTTATAACAAAGTAAATTAGCTATACATATACATATATCCCCATTAACTCCACTTTAGACAAAGTCTTTAGAAAGTAAGCTTCCATTAACGAGATTTTCTTAAAACCATTTAATGGGTCTCTGCCTTCTATTTAATGTTTAAGATGCCAAATGAGAGTGATTCCTCTTTAGGAATCTCTACTGCTAGTTCATTTCTACAGAATATGATACTTCTCTACCTCTCAAAAAACCGATAGACTATTCTTGCCCCATTGCGTAACTTAAAATCATTCTTCATTTCTCTAAATTCAATATATTTCTAATTTCATTGTATTTTTGTTGATCTAAATTCATCCTTTAAAAATTGTAATTCTTTTAAAAGCTAGGGATTACCTTTGTTTATATAATAGCATATTTTGGAAATTATTTAGAATTTAATATTCAAGAAGCTAGAATTTTTTGTTTCATTTGTCATTGATTACCAGCCTAGAACATAGGCACTTAATAAACATTTGAAAAATTGAATGAGTTCATTCATTTTACTATAGAGAGTAATTTCAATGTGAAATAACCCATCCAAGGGATAATGTGGTCTAGAAATGTTCAGTGGGGAAGAGCATTGCACTGTCTTAGAATCTGACTGAGTCTGAATATCAGATACCAGCTGTGTGGAGAGGAAGCTACCCAGTCATTATACAGAGTGTCCCTAAGTAGGTGGATGTAGTTGAAGTATGTCACTTTTGGGTTGATAATTTGAGAATTGTCATATAGCATTACAGAATTTAAAAAATATGAACTATAACAGGCAATGTCAATGTGATGATAGGAGAAAAGAACTGCTACTGGCTTTCTAGAGTCATTTTTGTCCCTATAAGCAGAGTAAGCAAATTAGGATGATCATTCATGCATAATTTACGCTTAGGTGAAGTTTTCTCAGTGTTAGAAGTCATCCAATTCTTCAGGTTATCAACTGCCAAGAGCAGGCATAATGTAGTTTATTTACAGCTGAACTGAAGATAATCATCTTAAAGAAATGAAAACAACTTCTTAGCACAAAAAGATGCTTATCCTCTGGTAAGTCTACTAAATATAGATTCAGAGAGAGTTAAGAACTCCTAGATTTAAAATAGCTCATGCATACCAATTAGCCTGTCTGGTTCTCTTTTGCTGAACCTCAGTCCAACCTGGTTGATGATCCCTTCACCATTCTTCCTGTGCCTCATTGTTCTGCTCTGCAAGGAAATCAGCAAGAGAGTTCAACAGATCCTCACAGGTAGTGCAGACAGTTTTCTGAACTAATATTTACTCACCATTTCTCTTCTTTATTTTCAGATGACCTATTATCCCTCAATTTCTTTCCTTCCCAACCTAATCTTAAATTTTCCCAAACTTTCACTGAAAATTTATGTGCAAATTCCATCCTTCACAAACTTATCTTACTTCACAAAACTACCTCCTTTTCACTTTCTCCCTTCATTCTGTATAAGGGCCAAAACTTACCAGATTATGAAAAAGAAATGTGCTCAAGATATACCTGAATTGACAAAAAAAGTATACATTTTGAAGTGAAAATAGATTTAACAAAGAGCTATTGCCACCAACTAGTGAAGTCCTTGGTGGATAAGAGAACTCGACTTCAAAATCAGCCTATTTTTTTATTTGTCTCTTTATAATCTAAATAAAGAGATCTTCTTTGAGCTATAACATGTAATACTAAAAACGTACTTAATTCCTAATATTATTAAATAATCTGCATTTTTATTGTGGCAATGTTTTCTACTGTATTTCATTAAAAATATGTATCATTTAATACCGATGAAGAACATTCTGGCGATCTAGTTTGGGAAGCATATCATTCTTTACTAGGCTGCTCTCACACGAAAACACATTCCCAGTTTAGGCAAGTAAATTACAAATGGAATATAGGAGCATCAGCAAGTGGAGTATTTGCTGATTCAGATTGCTTCTTAGAAACCATTTAATGCAAGAAATCTTTTTATTGTGATCCCCAAGTTTTCTTAAGTTATATTAGTAAACAGTTTAGGAAGAAGGAAAGAGAGGAATGAAAATTGTGGCCTTGAAATAAAGCCAAGCCACCTTGTCAACTTAGACTGGGCAGTGAATCCCAACATTCACTGTGCGTCACAGTCACCAAAAGGTTTGTTAGTGCACAGGTGGCGGAACCCCACCCCCAAAGTTCATTGTCAGGATGTCAGTGGTCAAGTTTATATTTATAATAAGTATAATGTGGACATTTGTCTCAGCATATGAAATAAGTGCACCCGCGATTTATTGACTCACAGTGTGTTTTCATAAGGAAATTTAAATTTCCAACATCTCTGTTTTGCTGGAATGATATACCTTCCCACCATGATGGTCCTAAACACTTTTCTCGGATTTTTGGTTTTCAACCTGCTATGAGAAGTCCTTTGTTAAAATTATTTTACCTTTTACCCCGAGCATAAATACTCTATTTCAAAATAGAAAGCAAGGGGAGGAATTTTTATGGATTAAACCAGCAGTACATTTTGATTGTAACCTGATCCCCCAAGTCAAAGAAGGCTGTCTGGAAATAGAAGGAGGACTCAGTAGAGAACTTTATTATGCCAGCGATTTGGGAAGTCAACTATTTTCTTGCCCCTACAGAGGTTTGGCTTCAATGAAGATCTTATCAAGATGAGACCAGTCTCCTTGATCAGATTAAACTGAACACCCCTCCACCTCTCCAAGCAGGGCACAAAGGATTTCCAGAGGAATGGGGACATTTTTGGAATGGCTCTGTACCTGTATTCCTTCTTTGTTATCTAGCTCATCTTCCTTTCGTCTTTCTATCATACTTTCTACCTATGCTCTCCCCTCTTCCTCACACTTCTACTTACCCCTTATGTATCTTCAACTTCTTTTTCTGGACTCAACTTAATATAACTTTTTCAGGGAATCATCTCTAACCTTCAGTAACAGTGAATTCTGTCTCTAGTAACTCACCATCTATGCCTCTCACATTTGTGCTCTGATATTATTCAATTAGCTATTTGTTTAACATTTTTATTATTATCCACGAGGTTTCTTAAGGTATATTTATAAGCAGTTTAGGAAGAAAGAAAGTAAGTTTAGGTTATAAGATCTGTGAGGACAGACCGTTTTGATCAGTACTGTATAGTATTTAACAAAATAGATGCTGTGTTTGTATGTACTCGGTACATAGTAGGTATTAAATATCTTGATAGATTGACTGAAAGTTATTTTGCCACTAGGTATGCAATTGTAATTAAATGTAAACATCCCAACTGCATTTATAATGGAGAAGATTTCATTGTGAAGTAAGTTAGATCAACCAATCAATTCATCCATTTGAGGTCCAATAATTGTGCTGTGGAGTGGCTCATTTAATTAAGATCTGTATCCTTAGTTAACTACAAAGTAAATTCTTCATTTAGAATCATAATGTTTTCAAGCCAAAAGAGGACACAGTGGTATGGACAGGCTTTGGAATTAGATAAGTTTGAGTTTGAGCTCCAGCTTTTTCAGTTAAGTGTATTAGGCAAGTTATCTGAATTTTTTGAGCCTGGTTTTCTCATGTATAAAGTGTGGTTAGTGTTATGACCTTTGCAAAATTGTGAATATTAAGAAAATTACATGAAACGTTATGTAATTAATAAATATTACTTATTTATGCATATAATTAAATAACTAACAACAAAAACAGGTCATCAAAAAGAACATTTCAGTTTTATTCCTTAATTAATTTTTCAAAAACTGCTTATCCAGTTTTTCTATATGCCAAGCAATAAATGTCCAATTTGCCTAATAATTGCCTCTAGCTCTTAGGATATACAATGCATTGTCACTTAAAATTTACCTGTGTCATGAGATAGTTCCTTCCAATTTTAGTTTTAGCAATATTTTAATTTAGTCTTTAAAGAAACATTGAATAACACTGTGAAATTATATTAACCTAAGTGAATCAAGTAAGTCATTTTACCATTCAAAGCTAGTATGTGAATCCCTTAAATCAATATATTAATATTTAATTACTGTATTAAGAATTAATATGAGAACTGCAGCAAATACATTGTAGAGAAAGTGATCTTTAGGTCTTAAAAGTGCCTATATCATTTTATTAGCCTCCAGACTGTAGAAATGACCACTCTAATTCTAGGTTAAGGTGTGGATTGAATGCATATGTCTAATTTTATTCTCTCCAGAAATCCCAGTAAAAGTTATTTTTCTTTTTATCGTTGTTACTGTTTTAATAGATGAATTTACCAAGGCAAAGAAAGTTAGAGAGAGAGAAAAAACAAAAACAAAAACAAAAACAAAAACAAAAATACAGCAACAGAGTTTTGGGAATAAGGTAAAAGATGGGTAAATGGTAATTCATTTAGCTGAATCCCAAGCATACAGTGAAGAAAGATGGAAAACCAAGAACCAATATATTTACATGGCAGAAAACTCAGAAATTACAAAACTGGTGGTAACGATTAGCTTTGTAAAGGGGAGGTAACAAGGCATGGCTCAAATTAAGATAAACCCTTGTTTTTTGAGAGCAGTTAGATCCCTACATGACTTTCCTTATACCAAACTGCCCTGCTATCCTTCTTCTAGAAATTTGGAGATTTATTCTCTGGAGGGGATAAAAGAGAAGGACTCTGGACTGGAGGGTGTCAGTCATAACTGAACACATGGGAGCCAAACCAAAAATGGTGAGATTAAGGAACCATAATCTTTAAATCCTGAGGCTCCCACCTTACCAGTGGCCAGAAGAGTTTACCGTCCAGGGAGAAGACTAGAAGACCTAAAAATACTGACAGTAGAGATCCCCCAATAGATTCCCCAGGTTAGGTTTGAGATGTCTTTTTTTTTTTTTTTTTTTTTTTGAGTTGTCTTTTTGATGTCCAAGTAGAAATTAAATATTGTAGTCTGATGATCAGAGATAGGTCTGGGAAGGATATAGCCATTTAAGAGTCATTTGTGTCCAGAAACCAGAAAAATAAACTAATGCAGACTGTCCAGAAAATGTGGTTTGTTGGATATCAAGATTAAGAAAAAGTCAAAAGAAAAGAGTGATCAGCTGTATCACACGTTGCTGATAAATGAGAAATGAGAGATGAGGGTTGACTATTGGATTTCAAGATATGATGATTAGTAGAGATAGTAGATCATTTGGAAACAGTGGACAAGAGTTTGAAAAGCTTTTCCATAAAGGAGAAGAGAGCAATATGGCAGTTGCTGTAAAGGGTTATTTTTTTTCTCTAGGGAGACATAAGATGGGTGTTGGCTTGAGGGAAAGATATTTTAATGATGGAGAGAGGGATAATAATTGCTAAGAGTTGCCCTTGACAATGTGAGAAAAAATCAGGATACATAAGCAGTGAGGCTAGTTTTTACTGGGGTGCTCACAATTTATTATTAATAGTAATAGAGAAATGCAAATACATGGGTACCAACACTGGGTGTAATTTTTGACATTGAAAGCTTATGAAATATTCTTTAATCCTTCTATTTCTTCATGTAAGGGCTATTAATATTTGAGGAAGATTTCAGAAGCTGGGATTATAGTTTTGAAGTTAATGGTAGTAACAAGGCGTAAGGTACAGTTATGGGAGTGACTGATTAAGGACGACTGAGGCCAGGATTTGGGAAGATCACACAAATGTTTATTGAAATAATCAAGAATTAAAAAGAGGTTGTGTTATAGAGATATCCAGTGAGCAAGGAGATAACGATTTTAAAGAAACAGAGGGAATGAACCTGGGTCAGTGATAGCTACAACAGGCAGGATTGTAGCTGAGAGTCAAAGCGGAATTTTAAGCAAAGAGGGAGGTGATGCTCTAGAAGATGCAATACAGAACAGGGAAGTAGGAAGTCACGTGCTCATTGTCAAGCCAAGGTGTATGGGGTGTGCAGCGGGGCACATAAAAACTGCTGGGAAAGCAGCCTCCTCAGGGGAGATTCAAGTTTTAATTAGAGCCAGAAGGTAGGGAGCATTCTGAAAAACTGCTCACGATAAAAGACTGTGCTTGATTTCTCAAGAGTTGCTCACACTTATACATTGTGATTTCCTAACTCATATTCCTATTTGGAGAAAATAAAACAATAATTCAAGGAAACTAAAATTTTGGATTTTTAAGATATGCATTATAAATACATAATATGAATATTCAAGAATATGTTGTAAGCAGAGGAGGTTGATGATATATAAATATATATTATATGCCTCAGATTTTACATATATATAATATATATTACACATCACAGATCCCTAAAACTTTTATACACATTTTCATCTAATGTGGCAAAATGTCTACTGTATTCAATCAGTTCCTTATTGATTAGAAAATTTTATAGTTTTAAGGAAGTTCACAATCTCCCATTCTTTAATATAAGTTTAAAATCCTACTCTGAGGCATTTCTGACTTGATCATTCTAAGTTCATTAACTCTCTTTTCCACTATCCCTCATTATGTTTAAAATTTGTTGTAAGATGATTCAAAGTCTAAGAGCCTACAGCTATGTCTAGATGAGAACAATATTTACATGGAGAAAGAACTTTCTTCCACTCACCATTGCCAAGTCCAAGTAACTGCTGCAGTCATCAAGATGTTGTTGTTTTTAATGATCAATACAATGTGGTATCTAATAGCACTTTCATCAGGGCTATACCTACAATGTAAAACAGAATACCCACATGCTATTGCGTGTGACTTGTCTTTTAAAGTACTAATCAGAAACAGAGCAGTCCTTGGCAATTTAACACTCTTGGGAATGACTTTGATTTCTGAGAAATAGCTAAGCATTTATCTATGACAGAATATTATTTCCTAGATACCAGCAAACACTTACAAGAAATAGAAACATAATAAATAAACATAAAATATAACTAGCTCTACTGATAAGTTCTGAAACTAATATATTTTTTTTTTCCCAACTGCCAGCATTTCACTATGAAACAAATTGAAAGTTGATTTTTGGGGGCCTTTATTTTGTATGTACACAGCAGTATTTTTTTTTTCTTTACAAATAAAGAGAATTGTTCTGGCTCTGCTCCAATCACTTTAAAAATGAAAAAAAAAGGCATTCTACATTAGAAAAAGAAATTAAATAAGAGGAGTTGAAACGATTGCTTTCAAAGAATATTCAATTGAATCTAAAATTGTAATTTCTATTATTAAGTAAATACATTTACAAAAATTAATATGTAAGAGAATATGTGAATATCTACATTATTTAAATTTTGTGCTAAAAGGAGAAAGAAAACTACTATGTATTTTTGAATGCCTTAGAAAAAATAAGTTGGATAATATAGAAAGTAAAAAATAATATATGAAAGAGTAAGGATATTTCTTCATCCCTGTCTCATATCTAGTCCTTCTGTGACCTTTTATATTACTGACAGAAGTCTAAGCTTTTTCCTAATGGGTGTGCTTACACAGTTATCATTGGTTTATAAATATCCCAGAGCAGTCTACCAAGGTTATCTAAATTCTCCTTTGCTAGAATATGGTTGTTTGAGACATTACCTCCAGAGAACACTTAGCACATGTTAAGTGTTTTATTGGAGTTCCCCATGAACTTTAGATCATTTACTAACATATTTCCCTGAGTATTAGTATACATAAGTATTATTCAAACTTTGAATGTTTTTAAATAAGAAAACCTTATTCAACACCCAAAGAAAATTTAACAACCAGAACCTTTAGAAAGTAAAATTTTACATAACAGATGCAAATAGAGATAGAGCAATTTGATTAATGAAAGAACCCCTGAACCACGTCAATTTTCTTTCTCTTATCCAACAGCAGTCCAAGGGCACTTTAACCAAATCCTAGAGAGGGATGGAATATGGTTTGAAAACTACTAGATTAGGTATTTGGATTAGAAGCCTATTACTTAGAAGAGAACAGACCCCATTCTAAGAGGGATATGTCAATAGATTGTCTAGAGACATTAAAGACAAAAAAGTGTATTGCTTTAGGTTATTGTTAAAAGTTGAACTAAGGGGTTTGATAAATAGGTAGTCCTAATGAACAAAATGCTCCAAGAACATTTTAAGAAATGTGTTTGTAGATCATCTGACCTGGACAGCAGCTGAGTGTTTTTGCAGTTTGCTTTCTAGCCAACCTCTTCTCTTTCTGGCCACTTTGCCTCAACCTCACACAGGCAGTGCATTTATAAATGGAAGCCTGATCAAGTCTGAAAGGTAACACCTACCAGTGTTCATCTATAAATAGATAATTGGCAAAGGATAAGCCACGTTTTGAGTTTATAGTAGGACTGTATAAGCCCGCCTTTAACAAAGGAAAACACATTCACAGAAAAAGGTGCAACATAGTTGTGTGGTGTGTATAGACTTTACTAAAAGATTTGATATTAACAAATAATACATTTAAAAATTTTCCCTAAATCAGAAGTTTTCTTTTTTGTTTTTTTGTTTTTTTTGTTTTTATCTCTAGTCACCCACACTTGCATACTTCGATGGAAAGACATTCATTATCGGTTTGTATCGGGGCTAGGCTCCAACTCATAGGCACATTAAAACTTCCAGTTCTTAAATGAAGTAAAGAAACTGTTGAATGGGTTTAGGGCTTGGTCTATAGAGACTGTCTTCTTCATAGTTGCTTTGTTGGCATCAAGATGTTAACTGTTGAACAATTGTGCTCTGCATGTCTATAGGAGACTACACTGGGAGAACTCAAGTATGCCTTACGGTGGTCCATCCACTTACTGCAACTATTTTACAGAAGTTCAATATGCATTTTCCTGCAACTGCATTGATATCAATTCCATGGTGCACAGGGCGCATCCTCTTTTCAAACTTTAGCTTTCAAACCAACCACCTCAGGTCAGTGATACATCGATTCCTGGGACCCAGTCCCAAAGATTTAAATTCAGTAGGATGGGGGGAATTCCCTGTGGTTAGGACTCTGTGCTTTCATTCCCGAGGATGTGGGTTCAGTCCCTGGTCAGGGAACTAAGATCCTGCAAGTCGAGTGACATGGCCAAAGAAAGAGAGAAAGTAAGAAAGAAATTCAGTAGGATTGCGTGGCCAAAGAAAGAAAGAAATTCAGTAGGATGGGGCAGGGCTTGAGACTTTGCATTCCTAACAATCTCCCAACTAATGATGATGCTGCAGGTGTATGGACCACATTTTGAGTAACTCTGTTCTAGAGGAATCCTTCTGCAATTCTACACCTAGGATGATGCATAAAAGTAGGATAGGGTTTTCTGCCATGTGTAAGAACATTTTCTTTGGTGTCTTCTCAATCTCCATCACTCCGGTATATTACTTCAGTGTCTTTGGACACTGGTATGAAAACAGAAAAAGAGTAAAATCATTTCAGAAATGTAAAACATTTTACAAAAAGTAATATGTAAGGTCAATAATTTTGGAAAAAAAAAGAATCAATATACAGAAAAAAGCATAAAAATAAATAAAGTGTGGAACACACTGAAATAGTATCAAATACAAGTGATAAAGGAATTAAATGTAGGTTAATTCATTAAGCTTGTGTATAACAACTATTGTGTGTAACAATAGTTGTGTATAACACTGTGTACAACAGCTATGCCTATGGAGGAGAATACAATGAAAATTCATCATGAGTTAAGGATGATTACTTTGTATATAGAAAAAAATTAGCGTCATGAATACAGAGCTATACTGTTCATTGTTCCAATAAAACTGAGTTCCTAATATTAAAAAAATCTAAGCTTCTGGAAAAAACACTTTATCTTATGGGTATTTAGGCAGAATAAATACAAGTCCCTAAAGCTAGGGGAAAAATGAACCTGGCCTCAGAGTTCTCATAACACAAGATGCTGGAAGATAATGGAAAATCTTATCAGATTTTTAAGGGCAAATAGATATTTCTAAAATTTTCTATCTAGATTTTTTTGATGATGGCCATTCTGAACGGAGTGAGGTGATACGTCATTGTAGTTTTGATTCGCATGTCTCTAATAATTAGTGATATTGAGCATCTTTTCATGTGCCTCTTGGCCATATGTATGCCTTCTTTGGAGAAATGTCTATTTAGGTCTTCCACCAACTTTTTGATTGGGTTGTTTGTGTTTTTTTTTAATTTGAGCTGCATGAGATGTTTGTATATTTTGGAGATTAATCCCTTGTCACTTGCTTCCTTTGCAAATATTTTCCCCATTCTGAGGGTTGTCTTTTCGTCTTGTTCATGGTTTCCTTTGCCGTGCAAAAGCTTTTCGCTCTAGAGGGTGTGGAGAAAAGGGAACCCTCTTGCACTGTTGGTGGGAATGTAAATTGATACAGCCACTATGGAGAACACTATGGAGGTTCCTAAAAAAACTAAAAATAGAGTTACCATATGACACAGCAATCCCACTACTGGGCATATACCCAGAGAAAACCATAATTCAAAAAGAGTCATGTACCACAATGTTCATCGCAGCACTATTTACAATAGCCAGGACGTGGAAGCAACCTAAGTGTCCATCGACAGATGAATAGATAAAGAAGATGTGGCACATATATGCAATGTAACATTACTCAGCGATAAAAAGAAATGAAATTGAGTTATTTGTAGTGAGGTGGACGGAATTAGAGTCTGTCATACAGAGTGAAGTAAGTCAGAAAGAGAAAAACAAATACCATATGCTAATACATATATATGGAATCTAAAAAAAAAAAAAAAAGAAAATGGTCACAAACAACCTAGGGGCAGGATGGGAATAAAGATGCACACCTACTAGAGAATGGACTTGAGGACACGGGGAGGGGGAAGGGTAAGCTGGGACAAAGTGAGAGAGTGGCATTGACATATATACACTACCAAATGTAAAATAGCTAGCTAGTGGGAAGCAGCCGCATAGCACAGGGAGATCAGCTCAGTGCTTTGTGACCACCTAGAGGGTGTGGGATAGGGAGGGTGGGAGTGAGGGAGACACAAGAGGGGAGAGGTATGGGGATATGTATATATGTATAGCTGATTCACTTTGTTATACAGCAGAAACTAACACACCATTGTAAAGCAATTATACTCCAATTAAGATGTTAAAAAAAAAAAAAAGGCATATTCACCCCAGTGTTCATTGCAGCACTAATTACAATAGCCAGGACATGGAAGCAACCTAAATGTCCACTGACAGATGAATGGATAAAGAAGATGTGGTACATATATACAATGGAATATTACTCAGCCATAAAAAGGAATGAAACTGGGTCATTTGTAGAGACGTGGATGGACCTAGAGACTGTCATAGTGAAATAAGTCAGAAAGGGGAAAACAAATATTGTATAATATCGCTTATATGTGGAATCTAGAAAAATTGTACATATGAACCTATTTGCAAAGCAGAAATAGAGACACAGACGTAGAGAATGGACATATGGATACCAGTACCAGTGCGGGGGGAAGGGGAGGTGGGATGAATTGGGAGATTGGGATTGACATATATACACTACTATGTATAAAATAGATAACTAATGAGAACCTGATGTATAGCACAGGTTCAGTGCTCTGTGGTGACCGAAATGGGAAGGAAATCCAAAAAAGAGGGGATATATGTATACATATAGCTGATTCATTTTGCTGTACAGCAGAAACTAACAGAACATTGTAAAGGAACTATACTCTGATTAAAAAAAAAAAATCACATCAAAAAATTTTTTCTACTTAAACAGGATATCATCCAAGTAAAAAGGAACAGAATATTGTCCATGTCACATAAGCACTGAAGAATTATAGTATTCATTACTTGAAAATTTCACTTGAATCCATGCTTCAGGAAATAGTTGAGTTGAAATAAAAATTATGAGTGAAGTAGTCATGAAAGACATGGCTGCTCTTTCAAAACAATCTTTTCTTTAAATAATTGTGGCAATTATGCTTACAAAACTGAGGCCTGAAATCCATTAAGTTAATGGTAGGGAATATATGTTTTAAAAATTATACTATTACCAGCAGGTAATACCTATGAAAATGCTCTAAAGATTACAAAGTAGAGTACTTACTAAAATAACCCTATTTATTCCTATAAAAATCCATCAAACAACCAGAAGAAAAACAGTTACATCTTGTCCCTGGAGTCTATGAAATACTATTTAAGTAAACTATCATTTTAACCTATATCAGTCAATTCAGATTTCTTAATTAAAACCAGAAAAGTTCTAACCAAGACACATGAATATTAGGGTATTTGAGGGATTGGTAAAAAACTTCCTACTTCTGTTTCTTTTCTTTCTTCCAATTCTGAATCCAGTTACAGATGGTTAAAAAAATGGCCACAGGTATTCCCTTTCTTATCCCCATGTCTTCTTGCAATGTGACATTGCAGTTTTTCCCATACATAGATGAAGTCTATTTTCCCACTCCTTGACTCTGGATTGGCCGTGTGACTTCCTTTGACAGAGAGAACTCATCAGAGGGATAGCATGCCAGTTTCAAGCCTAGGCATCAAAAGGCCATATCCTTGCTATGATTACTCTTTTAAATGGGGATTTTGCTCAGGAGGGTCTGTTTCTCAAACACAACTGAATTATCTTCTCTTTATGCTTTCTCAGTCTAGTCTCTTCTTCCTCAAGGTAAACATACTCTGTGATGGTTTTCTATGACCCCAGATCACAAAAGCCTATTAGATTTTGTGCTGAAATCTGAAGGATAAAAAGGAGCAAATAAGAAAAAAGGAGGGGTTAGCTTGATAAGAAATCTTCTAGCAGAGAAAAACAATGCATAAATTATCCCAAAGAATAGAAAAGGCAGGGCTCTAGCAGAATGAGCTAGAGGCAAGTTCAGAATGTTCAGAATGTTTGGCAGGGCTAAATCGTGAAGGTCTTCATGCACCATGGTTAACATTTTGGTATTTATGCTTTAATTGCACTACCTAGCAATGAGAAGAGTTTACATATGGAATTGACATGACCTGATTTATATCTCAAATATAGAAGTATGGTGGTTGTATGTGAAATGAATTTTAAGTAGAAAAATTTTAAAAAGCTAAGCGTCTCCTCCAGTAGTCCAGGGAAGAGAATTTGATGACTTGCATAAAGAGTTTTGCCATTGGCTGTAAAATAACACTAAGAGACATTTTTTGGAGATAGAATTGTCAAGAATTGGAAGATTGGATTTGTGGAGTAAGAAAAAGGGAGAAAAGAATGAGTTCAAGTTTTTAGCTTCAGCAAGTGGGTAGATGCTACTACTTATTCCTACAAGCAGGTTTGGAAGTGGGAAGAGTGGTCAAATAAAAGACTCAGGGTAACAATTGACCATGAAATCGACATATTTGCAATGTGTTCCATGAGGAATTCGATGACTATTGCAGTCATTTGGGGTCAGCCATCCATTAAGTGTTATTACTGTGGGGATAGCTCTATGGATAGTAGTACAAATTGTGTATTAGATAATATGTTCCATGACTGTAAACTCTGTAAGAACAGGTCTCATGTCTCTTTTAGTCACTGTACTTAGCACCAGGTCTTGAAAGCATGGCTATAATGAGTCATGTCTCCAACACAAAAAGACAAAGAAATAAAAATCTAAGAAAAGTCAAATAAATACATGTATAAAGATACATTCATGTATCAATGAGTTAATATAAAAATAAAGTACATGTGATTAATACCATTCCTTCGATTATGATCTATTTCGTGCTATTCCCAATATTGTCTCTTCCTTTCCAACATTATTTCATTGTCTTCTTCAACTTGCTGTTTAAACTTCCACAGGTCAGTTTTCTACTCTTTTGACTCTATTTTGACCTGTTCTCTGTCTTGGGCTCTCACTGCCTCAGTCACCCTAGCTCTTCCTCTTCTCTCTCACACCAGTGAACATTTTACTCAGAGTTAATTTTTCTCTGTTTTCTTGACTTAGACATTTCCTTACACTTGGGTGCTCAAGCATGGTGAAGCAGTTAAAATGTGTCCAAGAAAAGTCCAGTTATACGTGTTACTGTTTCTGCAACAAAGGAATTAATGTGTGTGAAAGTTAGCGATAAATCTTCCTGTCGCAGTCCAAGCGATTGTGGAAAGGAGAGACAAAGTCTAACCAACATCCACCTTCTGACAATGAGGACCGGAAGTTTGAGACCTCTACAGAACACTGGGTAACTTTAGTCATCACCATAGGAGTGTGATGTGTCCTTCCTACTGGAGATGACTTGGTGGATGTGTTTGTTTTGGGAGAAAGCTTCTAGATATCTCAGGGTGGGCTTGTCCCTCCCACATAGACACCTGGTGGAATGCTGCTGCCTAGGTGTCAGCCATACCCAATTTTCCGTGGACTTCATATGGGGTCCTTAGCAACTAAAGCATCCTTGGTTATCTCTGGAAAGGCCATTGTAGGCATTTGTCAAAACACACGTTTTCTCTGAAGGCTTATTTCCCCTTCCTCTTTAATCAGAAAGGCTTCAGCTCTGCAGAGCTGTATTTGTTATCATTCTGAGACAAATAATAACTAGTCAGGTTTCATTAGATTTATTTACTTTTTCCTCCTTTCTGTCCCTTATATTCTAAGTGTTGAAGTAGGGCTGTCATGATTCCCAAATCTTCCACACACACAAGACTTCTACTTTTATACTCAAAGAGCACAGGTCAGTAGGGTTTGGGCAAGCGTCTTTTACCAGTTATTCTATAACATGATTCTGTGTTGAATACGTAAAATAAAGGCAACTGTATTTGCCTTAAAACTTTGAATTGGCTGTAACAGTTACATAGTTTGAGTACAGTTTTTTTTCCTTCAAGAGCATTATAGATTCATCATCTTTCAAAACCTACATATAGGTTGTTTGTTTGTTTGGTCAATTTGCCTGTTTTTGTTTTGTTCTTACATCTCTCTTGGTAGTCTAAATAGTTGAGATTTCCTTCACCTGCTTTTGCCTCCTACTTGCTTACTGGTCCTGAGATTTTGTGTTAATCTTCTCCTCTTTATTCATAACTAAGCATGTACTAAAAGGACTCATTTCTCAGGACCTAGTTCCTATGCTTCTCTGGTTATTGTCTTCATTTTAGCTCATCCGGTTTTCTCTTAGGAGGGAATGCAGCCCCCATTACTTTATAATTGCATTTCCATGAACAAAGAAGAACTAATATTTATCAAGTTTTCTGTAATCAGCATGCTTTTCAAGTCAAAGCCTGGATTTTATGTCTAGTCATTTATCTCTTTATGTTTAATAAAATACTATTTATTCAATAAATAAATCAGGACAAATCTTCCCATATTCCCTATGATATTTAGGCAACTACACCAGCAAACCTTTACATATAAGGTATAAAGTCTGTTGCAAGGCTTAATACATTGTATCACATGGGGTACTTCCTAACATAAAAATCCCTTGACCATTCTTAGAGATTCTGACTCTGTAAGGCCTTGAGTAAATCCATAATTTTGCTTTTTTGATAAATTACTCAGATGATGTATATGTGGATGGTTTAAAACCGTACTCTGAAGCCTGTCATTTTTGCTTTCTTCCCCATGCCCCAAATTCAACTCTATTTCAGTAGTGCAAGGCCATATTCAGGCAATCATGTGTCATGGTAGTATAGAGCTCTTATATTCTCTAATTCTCCCAATTTACCTGTGTGCAAGTAAATGGAGGGCTTGATTCATGCTTGCTGTGCTGTACTACCTTGAAACTCAGTGTCTGAACATTTACAGGATGATTTCGGTGATCTGTAAGTTACCTCTTTATTACTGTAGCAGTATATTATTTTTTAGTGCCTTGAAAGACAAATTCCACACTGTAGATTAGCTTCCTGGAAGAAGAAGTAAATGAACATCTTACTTCTAAAAATAAGTTAAAATCACAGAAAGTCTAGATGGATGTGCAGAATAATGGCCCCCAAAGATGCCCACGCCCTAATCCCCAGAACTTGTAAATATATTATGTTACATGGCAAAAGGATCTTTGCAATTGTGATTAAGATTGAGGACCTTGAGATGGGGAGATTTTCGTAAATCATCAGGGTAATCACGAGTCCCTAAAATTGGAAGAGGAAGGTAGAAGAGTGGGTCAGAGAGATGATATAGAAGAAGGGGCAAGAGAGATCTAAGTGTAAGAGGGACTCAATTCACCATCATTGACCTGGATTTAGAGACGGAGGAAGGTGGCCATGAAACAAGGAACGCAGTGACCTTTAGAAGTTTGGAATAATCTTCAGCTGAAAGCCCATAAGGAGATGGAGACCTCAGTCCTATAACCACAAATAGCCGAGCTCTACCATCTAAATGAGCCTAGAAGCGGATTCTCCCCCAGAGCCTCCAGAAAAGGATACAGATCTGCCCACACCTTGATCATAACCTGGTAAGACCTGTATTGGATTTCTTACTTACATGCTATGAGATAATAGACTTGTGTGGTTATAAGCCACTACGTTTGTTGTACTTTTTTTTTGCGGTACGCGGGCCTCTCACCGTTGTGGCCTCTCCCGTTGCGGAGCACAGGCTCCGGACGCGCAGGCTCAGCGGCCGTGGCTCACGGGCGCAGCCGCTCTGCGGCATGTGAGATCTTCACGGACCGGGGCACGAACCCATGTCCCCTGCATCAGCAGGCGGACTCTCAACCACTGCACCACCAGGGAAGCCCTGTTGTACTTTTTAATGGCAGCAATAGAAGCCAACTACAGTGGAGAAAAAGGAATGTGCAGAAATACTTACAGAACAAACATTATTTTATCCCAAGTGAAATCTTTATAACATAATTGATAACTTAATGTCGAGTGGTTAGATTCCATTTTCTGGAATAATTGTGGAATAAGTTAGGAGAATATCTTCATACTAGCATTTTGAAGCTTCTGTACTACGATATACAAAATGTTTCAGAGTATGTATAAAGTGTTCATAAAGATTAAGCCAATTCTGTGTGTCCGTGTGTGTGTGTGTGCATGTGCACATTTTGGGGTGTGAAGTTCTGAATTGTACTATGTGGAGATAAAATGTAAAATCCTCTGAAGCCAATTTGAAATTACATTGAAATGAAAATGAAATTTTCATTCCATTGAAAATTTCATTTCATTACATTACATGAAATTCCATTGTATACAAATGACGCACTGCTATTTGTGCTGTAACTAAACATTATTGTGCTTGCAAATAGTTAGAAAACAACTGGTAAAGTCAATAGATTTGGAAGGAGAAAATTTGAGAAGGGACAAATATATTTGATTTCTTGGCATTGCTATTGTTTTGTCTGAAAACTGATATAAATTAATCTAATATTTTGGTAAGAAGCTCATTTTTATATCAGCTATAATTATTTTTATAGGCATATATAATTGTCTTAGGTAAAGTAAATGAGGTAATAGGCTAAAAATATCAGTTATGAATGTTTAAAACTTTAAGTTGCACCACTTTTTTGGCTTCTTCTGTTGAGAGATTCTATTTTCAGCATATTTCAAAATGAAAGTCTTTCATTTGTAAACATTTTATTTTAGTTTCATTTGATAGTTACAGAATGAAACAAGGATGCTCACTTTTACCGTTTCTATTTATCATTGTACCAGAGGCCCTGGCCAGTAAAATAAGGCTTTGTGAAAAGAAATGAAAGAGGTAATAATAAAAATTGGAAGAAAAACAAAATTCTCATTACACACTCATGTCATGTTTGCCTGTGTGGAAAATTCAAAAGTGAGTCTGGACAAACTTGTAGAAATAATAAATAAATTTATTAGTGTTTCTAAATACCAGACCAACATACAAAATTAAATTATATTTCTATACACTGGCAGTAAACAAACAAAAACAAAATTTAACAATATCCCACTTAGAATTAATCAATATCAAACACTTTGGCATAAATCTAACAAAAGATGTACAGAACCTCTGTGTTTAAAAACCACAAAACATTAGTAGATGAAATTAAAGAAGACCTAACTGAATGGAAGAAAAAATACATTCACAGACTGGAAAACTATACATTTTAAGGTTGCAAATTGTCCACAAACTAGTCAATAGACTCAAAATGATCTCAATCAAAATCCTAAGAGTTCTTTGGGGAAATGGGCACAAATTCAAAAAATACAGAACAGCTTGCATCTAGGAGCAGCCACGACAATTTTGAAGAAGAAAACTGGAACATATAAACTATGTGCCTAGAGGACTTCCCTGGCGATCCAGTGGTTAAAGACTCCACACTCCCAAATGCAGGAGGTGTGGGTTCGATCCCTGGTTGGGGAACTAAGATCTCACATGCCCTGCGGTGTGGCCAAAAACAGACAAACAAAAAACAAAACAAAACAAACCCCCAAATCTATGTGCCAGGTCCTATCCATATTAATATCTATTGTGCAAATTTAGCACAAAGACAAAGTGATCAATAGAAAGTAAGAGAGAGTCTAAGGACACACATATTGCATTAGATGATTTATGACGAAGGTGACATTGCAGTGCAGTGTGGAAAGTGTGATAATTTCAATAACTGATGATGGATTGATTTTCCAAATGTACCTTGACCCCTAATTTACACCATACATAAAAATACATTTCAGATGAGCTGAAGATCCCAGTGTGCTACCAGTACTTAGTTTCATCAGAATTTTATAGTTTAGACATGTAAATAGATGTGTAATGGTATTTCATTTTAGTATTAATTCCCCTAATGATCAATAATATTTAACATCTTTTCATGTGCTTGTTTTCTATTCACATATATTCTTTGCTGAAGTCTCTTATAAAACCTTCACCAATTCTTTTTGTCTTTTTGAGTTGTGCTTTTTTATTACTTTTGTGATTAGAGAATGATTTATATATTCTGGACACAAGTCCTTTGTAAGATGTATACAATTTGCATGTATATTCTTCCATCTGTAGTTGGACTTTTCATTCTACTGACAGTGTCTTACATGGAACAAAAATTTTAGTTGTGCTAAAGTTAAATGTATAGTTTTATTTCTTTTATAGACTATGTTACAGTGTCATATTTAAGAACTCTTTGCTTAAACCATCATCATGAAGATTCTATTCTTCTAAATATTTCATATATTTTATATTTGTCTATTATTCATTTGAGTTAACTTTCATATAATATGTGAAGAATATCTTGAGGTTCATTGTTTTCCATCTGATATCCAATTTTTCCAGCACCAGTTGCAAAAAAACTATCTTTTGTTTATAATATACATTTTTAAGTGATGCTCTTCCTTTTTTTACATAGGTCCATGTTTCTGACCTACGTGATTTTCCTTCTTGGTGAAAAATGTTTTTAACATTTCTTACAGGACAGGTCTTCTGGTGATTAATTCCCTCACTCTTTGTTTGTCTAGAAGACTTTTAGTTTTCCTTCACTCACTTTTGAAGGTTAATTTCATTTGATAGGGAACTCTAAGTTGGTGTTTACAAAATTTACAAAATTTAATGTCACTATTTTCTTGCTTGAATTGTTTCTGCTGAGAAGTTTGCTGTAATTCTTATCCTTCTATGTGTAAGCTGTCTCCCAATCCCACAGGCTTCTTTCAAGATTTTTTTCTTTGCCTTTCCTTTTCACAGTTTTAAGTTTTATTTATTTACTTTTAAAATGTATGCTTCAGTGCAGTTTTTACAGGACTTTTTTTTTCTGCTTTATATTCTCTGAGCTTCCCAGATCTGTGTTTCTTGTCTGTCATCAATTTTCGAACATTCTTGGCCATTATTACTTCAAATATTTCTTCTGTACCATTTGCTCTTTCTTCTCCTTCTGGGATTTAAATTACGCATACACTATATTTTTCAAAAATTGTCCCATAGTTCTTGGATGTTCTGTTCTTTTTTTAAAGCATTTTCCCCTTGCATATCAGTTTGAGGGTTTTCCATTGATCTATCATGACCTTCACTGATTCTTGCATTGGTTGTGTCAAATATACTCATGAGCCCATAGCAGGCATCCTTCATTTCTGTTACAGTACTTTCGATTTCTAGCATTTCCTTTTTTTTTTTTTTTTTGCCATATGTGGGCCTCTCACTGTCGTGGCCTCTCCCGTTGCCGGACGCGCAAGCTCAGCGGCCACGGCCCACGGGCCCAGCCGCTCCGCGGCACGTGGGATCCTCCCGGACCGGGGCACGAACCCGTATCCCCCGCATCAGCAGGCGGACTCCCAACCACCGCGCCACCAGGGAGGCCCCTCTAGCATTTCTTTTTGATTTGTGTTTGAGTTCCCATTTCCCAGCTCACCTTACCCATTTGTTCTTGCAGCTTGTCTATTTTTTCCGTTAGCACCCTTACCATATTATTCATGGTTGTTTTAAATTCACTGATAATTGCAACCTCATCATCTCAAAGTCTGGTTTTGTCTCTTCAGACTTGCTTTTCTTGCCTTTGGTATGTCTTGTAAGTTTTTATGATGGTTGTTGAAAGCCATATATGTTGTACTGGGTAACAGAAGTAGAGGTAAATAAACCTCTAGTGTGAAGATTTGTGTTAATCTGGCTAGGAGTTACATTTTGTTTGGTGATGGTGCCAGAGTTGCCATATTTCTCTAATGTTCTTGTTTTTGCCTCCCCGATTTGGGCTTTCCTAAGTACCGCTCCTCAGAGAGAGTCTGTGTCTTGCAGCTCTTTCGTCTGCTCCTACTACTGTTATTCTGGAGCCCTGCTGCTGTGGAGGTGAGGTGTCAGGGAGCATACCAGTTGAATTCAATTACATTTCATTCTTTCAGTGGACCTCTGCCACTGGTCTGTGAACTTCACACGAGTTTTTTCTTCGGTAGCTTCCCTCTACCTCCCTGTAAATGTGGACTGTTAGAAGGAGCTGGTGTAAGAGGAACGCCTCTCCCCCTCAGCTCTGGGTCAAGGCTCTGGAACATCCTTCTTCCTTGAAAATAGGCATATTTTATGGAGAGGAGAGTCTGAGTGTGTTTTCACAAGGATTATTCTTCTCTTCTCCCTACCATGGCCAGGAGGACATCTTTTGGGGATCTTCACTGTGAAAACCTATTTAGGTTCCTGTAAGTTATCCCATGAATATGTGGGGTCCCCCCTAAGACTGTGGGTCTCAACAGTTTCTCACTCTCATCCTAGTTCACACTCAGCCTCCAGCAGTTTGTCAAAATTACCATTTACATGATATTACCAGTTAAAGAGTCCAGCGGCTTCTGTTCCAGTTAAGCATATCTTGACTCTTTCTGAATTTGACCATCTTTCCAGATGCCTAATAGAAGGCTGTCCTGAAACTCAGTTGTCTGGTGGATCCAAGAAATGTCACTGACTTTCAGTTAGTCCAGATGTTTCATGTTTTCTAGGTGGGACTTACAACTTTCAAGCTCTTTACATCTCCCAGCTGACATCTAAAGCCCCTTTAGCCTTTTGCGAAATTGTAGTTTGTGGTAGGCTAGCCACACAGAGTCTAAGCTAATATACCAGATATTTTAGCCCATTTACAGTCTAATTTGTTCAAATTGTAGCACTAAGAGTGGGCTCTTTTTACTTCAAACAAGTGGACCCCAACCAATGGGAAACTAAATGTTACAGCTTTTTCACTACGTACTATATATGACTATATTATGACTAAGAAAGAAAGCTACAGGAAGTTTTTAAATTGGGTTGAATATAGAGATCACGATATTAACAGCATTCAGGCATTTAAAAACTGGGAATTGAAGGATAAAAGTAGCTGGCAGTTATTTCTATTTGTCATGAAAAAAAATCACACTCTTAATGTCAACCTAGCCTTCCAAACTAATGTCAAGCTTTTTTACTTTGGCAAAGTTGCCTCACCTTACTCACAACTGAGATTTATAGGCTTCAAGAAATTTAGTGAATAATCTGGTAAACAAAGAGAGAACATATTTGTTTATAGGTCCAGTATCAACAATGAGCATGTCCTAAACATCATAACTAAAACAAGAAATATGAATTGCTGTACCAAAAAATATGTTGACTCAGCATCATACTGTGAGTATCATACATTTTGTCCACTGCATTAATAAATTGTCTTCATCACATAATATGATTTTATCTGAATTTGAGCCTATTTTTGGGCTCCTCATTAATCTGAGTGTCTACATGCACCACAGTTATTTTTATAATTTATTATTTTTATGACAGAGCAACTCTTACTTTATTTTTCATTTGTTTTCAGAACATTTCCTAGCCATTTTTACACATTTTTAGGGTAAATTTTAGAGCCATCCTTTCAAATTCAAAATAAAAATTTATACGGGGAGTGGATTTAATTATGGATTAATTAAAAGAGAATTGCTATTTTTATAACATTGGAACTTTCCATGCTAAAGAAACATATCTCTCTCTTGACTCAAGTCTTTTTTTTAGGTTCTTTAGTGTACAGGCCCTGCCTCTGTTTATTATGTTATATGTTAGTTCTTGATCTGTTTTTTGATCAGAAAAAATTTCTTCTCATGTCACTGAGTAAATGCTTTCTTTAAAACTCAGAGCAACTGCATTTAATTTATTTTTGTGGCTTTGTCCAAAGACTTCTTGAAAAGTGGTACATTTATAACCATCATTAAAATATAAATTCCTTATGATATTTTTTTCCCATTAGAAGAAGCCTGTATTGGTTTTACTTCCCATTTATTGTATAATACAGTCTATACAGCAGTTCTGTTTTGTCCTTATTGACACATTTTTGGCCCCTTCCTCCTCCTCCTCCTCCTCCTCCTTCTCCTTTCTTGGATATGAAATCTATCAGGAGTAGAGGCTGTCAATCTTGTTTCATTTGCTTTTTTCTTTCTCTATGGAGAACTCTTAATCCTCACTTCTCACATCGTTTCTCCTGTAGACGTAAAACAAAACCTCTCTAAATATTGCCTAAGTACTTTTTCTAGAAGATTTATCTGTTTCCTGCTGTGCTCTTTCTGACGGTAATTTTCTTTCATAGGCACACAGTCAGTTTTCTTGGGAGTCAGAAATGGTTTCAAATAGTAGATCAATTCCTAAGGCTCTTAAACTTGGGCAAATCTCCTAATCCTCCAGTTGATGCTTTTTCTACTTTTTCTTTTCCCTGTTTCTATAGTATAGTTAGTAGGGTCATTCCTTTAAATGTACATATAATTTTACCTGTTACATTTTTATGGAAAATAAATTAGGCACCAATATTTTGTTCAGGAATATTATGCCTTATTAAAACACCTTAGCTTTCTGAAAAAATGCTTTCATTCTCTTTTAAAAATATATAATATCCAAAATAAAACCTTTGAATTCTGTTCATACACAATGGTAACTAATAATTCACTGAGTTTCTTTGTATAAATGCTAATGTGTGCCTTTCTTTCGGAAAACTGAAGACGACACAGTGATTATTAAACTTGGGGTACAGGGTAAGGCTATGACATTAAATCACACAGTTATATGAATTCAGTTATCATTAATATATTACGGTCACTGCAATAGGTTTCATTATTTTTTTCCAAAGACGATGGGATAGTCAAATAATTCAGTCAAAGAACTGATGATTCATTAATTCTGGAAGTGTATTGTGAAAATTATATATTTTGTCCATTAAATTGAAATATTGTTTTCATCATACATTTTTACATGGACTTGAGTCTACTTCTGAGCCCCTCATTTATCTATCAACTAGCACAACAGTTGTTTTCACAATCTATTAATTTTATGCCCATTTTATATTCCCCTCCACTCATCTGATATCACTGCAACAGTGGTGGTTCTGATGCCACTGCCCTGCCACAAGCAAGCTTCTGCAGCTTCATTCTGCATTGTTTGTTTGTTTGTTTGACCTGAAGGCAAGGAAAGTCATCCAAGTAGCACAAAGAGGCTGCCTAAAATCTTGGACTATTAAGGCCCCCAGAGGTAACAGTCAATCAAATGGGATGGGAGTTAGTGAATACATTTGTTCTTACCGTATCAGAGGAAAAAGCTGAGGTGCATCCTTCCTGGATCCTCAGATGATCCCCCACAGGAATGAGCACCATGTTCCCACAACAGTGCAGATCAATTATGCATGCTTCCTCGTCCTTCCCCTCTTCCCATCTCGCTCTCCTCAGTCTCTCCCCTAGTTCCTGAAATTACCTCCCAAATAATGTGCTTAAAACCAAACTTTTGTTTCAGGCTCTGCTTTTGGGTGCAAACAAAAGTGAGGTAGATATAATGAAAGTGGCCTAAGAAAGCAGTCCCTCAGGATGGAGTTATTTTTTGTCCGTGCAGTATGTTTTATTTCTTTTTTGATTTACATTTATTAGTTTCAGAAGTACAACGCAGTGATTCAAAATATTTGTAGTTTATATTCCATTTATAGTTATAAAGTATTGGCTTTCTTCTCTGTGCTGCACAATATATCCTTGTAGCTTATTTATTTTATACACAGTGGTTTGTACCTCTTAATCCTCTACCCCTATCTTGCCTTTCCCTCTTCCCTCAACCCACTGGTAACCACTAGTTTGTCCTCTATATCTGTGAGTCTGTTTCTTTTCTGTTACATTCATTAGTTTATTTCTTTTAGATTCCACATATAAGTGATATCATACAGTGTTTGTCTTTCTCTGTCTGACTTATTCCATTAAACATAATACCCTCCAGGTCCGTCCAAGTTGTTGGAAATGGCAAAATTTCATTCTTTTTTTATGGCTGAGCAATATTCCATTTTATATATATATGTAAATGAAGCCATTATGAACATTGGGGTGCATGTATCTTTTGGAATTAGCATTTTTATTTTCTTTGGATAAATACCCAGGAGTGAAATTGCTGGATCATATGGTTCTATTTTTAGTTTTTTGCAGAGTCTCCTTACTGTTTTCCACAGTGGCTGCATCGATTTACATTCCCACCAACACTGTGCAAGGGCTCCCTAAAGTCAATGAGAATGAAAGAATTCTAATCAGCGGAATCCAGGTGGTGGCACTTACCTGTTCAGGGCCATGGTTGACATAATTACTGTCGTGATCAGCAATATTGGGGTGTCAGTGAGTGTGGCCTGCAGGGATATATGGTGAGGTCTAACAGACCTTGCTTGGTGCTCCTACAGATCATGTAGATGAGAAGTCCAGTAGAATACTCCTTACCTGTACAACCAGAAAAAAATTAAGTGCAACTAAATAGAAGACTTATGTCATCTACTAAAAGGGAAAATTGTGAAGCCTTGCCCAGTTTTTCGCCTGAGCCAGATCTCAGATCTGAGACCCATTGGTTGTGGATTGGCTGGCTCCCTCTGAGAAATGACCCTGAAATATCATTACAAATAAAAACAATAAATACTCTTTCAAATCTTATCCAAATTTATCTGTGCCCGTTAGTCAGCTGGATCGCACACTGGAGGAAAAGAATGCCAGGCTAGGTGAGAGCAGTTGAAGATAGAAGGGGGCCCCAAATGCCAGCACGGCCAGGCAGTTAGAGTGGAGGCAGATGGCACTCATGTGTGAATAGAGTCCTGGCTGGAGTCTCTCGCTGTGGGTCCTCTGTCAACATTGCCTTGGTCCTCAAGTACATAATTGGGATGAATCTACTTAGCAGCTGGCAGAGCCCTTAAATTAATTTCCTTTCCTGCAGAGTAAGAGCTGCCACAATAGAAAAAGCCAGTTGGAGGTCCCACAAACTGCCCTCCCAACCCCAACCATGATGATAAAGCATTGTGATTCCTCATAGCAGTGGAATTGTAGTTAGTGACACTATCAAAGACATTGTCCTGCCATATCTATTCTGCAGCCCCTGCAACTACCAAATAGATATTTGAATAAGAGTGGGGACTGCTGTAATCTTAACCAAGAGGTTGCTCCAACTGCAGCTGTGGTGCCAGGTATGTCTTTTCTAAATCAGATCAGCAAGTTAATGTGGCAAATGTGTTCTTTACAAAGCCTTTTAGAAAATGGAGAAAAGAGTTAATAAATAGCTTTTACGTGGGAAAAATACTGAGGCTATTTAAACTCCTCTGCTCTTAGTCACAGTATAGTCCACAGGAACGCTGGTTGTCTTGAAATTTTGAAGAGCATCGTGAAATTCAGCTAATTGTCCCTGCTGTAACAGGAAGTGGCAAGTAGTCTGGATGTCCCAGAAAGGATGCATTCTGTTGCTGGCTTCTGAGGGGGACTTAATTCGTTTTGGTTCTGAAAGTCGTAGAGAAACTTTAGTTGAACAGTTGTTACCAGAAGAACTGCTGCCTGGTGTAATCAGAGCCTGTTAGGAGGGAGCCTATGGGAATGGCAGGCAAATCAGATGCCACCTGGAAGCAGAGAGAAAGGAGCTAGTGGCTTCTTTCCCCTCCAGGCCTGTAGTCGCCCTATGGCTGTCTTACTAGCAGAGCCTAACAGTAAGCAAGCTGGAAAAGCAGAAATGGGGATTGCCCAGGTTACGTGTACAAGGGTGGATTTGGAGCTGAGAGACAATGGCTTAATCACTGGCACAGCCATGCTGGGGCAGCTTGGTTAAGTCCACTTTGTTGGCTGTCTCTGCTTTCCTGAAACCTCGTCCTCACTTCCTCACTCTGGCCTCTTAGGGTCACCTTCCAAACAAACTACCCATATTAATGTCCTTGCTTTAGTATCTTTTTATATGGCAGAAACTGCTACAGATTGAGTGTGTCCCTTCGAAATCCACATGTTGAAACTCCCAGTGTTATGATATTAGGAGCTTGAGTCTTTGGGAGGTGATTAGGCCATGAACGTGGAGCCCCCATGTATGGGATTAGTGTTCTGATAAGAAGGCACCTGAGAACTTGCTTACTGTCCCTCTGCTCTCTGTCATGTGAGGAGTACAAAAAGACAGTCATCCGCAAACAAGGAAGCATGCTCTTACCTGACACCCCCTCCACTGGCACCTGGATCTTGGACTTTCTAGCCTCCAGAACTGAGAGAAATAAATGTTTGTTGCTTAAGCCACCCAGTCTATAGTATATTTGTTATAGCAGCCGGAACTGAGACAGAACCCAAACTAATAAAATAAAACATAATAGTGATTCATATTTAAAACACACAAAATTGCATCCTTCACATAAATAAAAATCGCAACAAAAAATTCAGTTTTTAGAAAATAATATTTTCCTTACATAATCTCCAACCAGTCATGCCTCAAGTCAATAGTCATCACTCAGTTCAATTAAGCTCTAGTTTACCTGAAGAGATTTACTGGAATGCAGTCTTACATGGTATTCAAACTCATCCCATTTTAATTATGATTGAATTGATCAGTGCTTTTTGTCAATTACAAGATGCACTGAAATGAGGGTAAATATTAACCTTAGCATCATTGAGTCAATACCTAACTATGAGCTCAGCAAACCTTTATAGCAAAGCAGAAAGCTACTTCTGAACTTCACCTTTTCATATTATTCATATTATAAAGAACCCATGAAAAATTTCATTTGGTGTAATATTTCTGAAGATTAAAAGTCTAGTTAAAAAGCAAAGAGTATTTCCAACTGATATACTTAATTCTACATTTTAATTGCTTTTACTATCCACCATAAATTCCCACTTTCTTCTCTCTGAAGCTACTGTTCAATAGCTCAGAACCCTTAATGGGAAATAATCCTCTTTGAATTGACTTTAGCTTTTGAGTATCTTGGACTCACTTTTTTTTTTTCATGGAGTTAAACTTCTATATTCTACACATAAAATTAAGTTTGCCTCTCTGAGTTTTAACAATTCAGTTTAGTGAATTGAAATCTTTAAAGTTTATCATAGATTTACCAGTTTGGTCTTTCCAAATGTATATTTTGCATTTATAATTGAAAGTGGAGTGGATAAATTATTCAAACATGCAAAAAATATTTATTGATTGGCTATCTCGAAGGGCTTGTATTCTAGATCTACCTTAATATTTTCTGCTGGCCAGTAGCAGTGATCTGATTTTTCTAAATAATTTTGTAAACAAGGAAAGATCTTAAAAATTTTTCTATTTGGGCTTCCCTGGTGGCGCAGTGGTTGAGAGTCCGCCTGCCGATGCAGGGGACACGGGTTAGTGGCCCGGTCAGGAAAGATATCACATGCCGCGGAGCAGCTGGACCCATGAGCCATGGCCGCTGAGCCTGCATGTCCGGAGCCTGTGCTCCGCAATGGGAGAGACCACAGCAGTGAGAGGCCCGCGTACACCAAGAAAAATACTTTCCCTGATAGAACTTACATGCTGTTTTAATATAGTAATATTTGAAAGTTATATTTTATATAAAAATTATTGGAACGTTCAAATAGAATTTTTTTTTTTTTAGCGGTACGCGGGCCTCTCACTGTTGTGGCCTCTCCCATTGCGGAGTACAGGCTCCGGAAGCTCAGGCTCAGCGGTCATGGCTCACGGGCCTAGCCGCTCCGCGGCATGTGGGATCTTCCCAGACTGGGGCAACGAACCCGTGTCCCCTGCATCGGCAGGCGGACTCTCAACAACTGTGCCACCAGGGAAGCCCTGGGGAAAGTATTTTTGTCTGTCATTCACTGCTGCATTGCTAGCATCTAAAATGAGATACAACAGTTGCTGAGAACTTAATAAACATAGATTTAAAAAATGAATCACTGTCACCTGTATAAATGAAAAAAAATTAATAAAAAGCTCTGCAGTAAGCGATTGAGTTAAATACATTCCTAAATTTGTGGTACATTTTTATCAACCTCCAGAAAGTCTCTATTTTTATTTAATAATTTATTTGCTTTTTATCCCATGCCCCTCTCCTGTTTTCCTCTTGCCTCTACACATTTATAATCAATCTAATCAATACGTATAGTTTAATATGTATCTTTTCTTTGCATTATTCTTTCAGAAATATTATTTTTTAGGTAAATCATTCACACATGTACACATATATGTATGTGTGTATATACACATTCATCATCTGTTCCTTTTTTTTTTTACTGAGTACTGTACTATATCAGATCCAACCTTGTTGCTATGTGTATATTCAATATCCATTATTATTTCTTGCTAAATAATTTTCCATATAAAACTTATCCAATCTTCCAGATAGATGAATAGTTAGCCTCTCACCAATCACAACAAAAGGTTGTGCTGCAATAAATAATGTTATTCATATTGCTTTATGGACCTGTGAGAATTTTCTTTGAGATATATATGAGTGTAATTGCTGGATCATGGCTATGTGCATACTTACTTTGAAGAAATCATAGGAGAATATAAATTCCTACCAGTAGTTTTTCATCGTAAAAGTTGTATATCTGTAAACAAATGTTAGTAAATTTTCAAGAATCTTTTCACTACTGTATTCACAATGTGTCTCATCCAAGTAAAAAAATTTTAGCATTATTGTCTCTCATATTTATCTGATTTTGTTTCTTCAATCTATTTAATCCTACCAGTAATGCATATGTCACTTCAGAAAACATAAAGAGAATCTGTTTTAAAGTATACTCCTATTAGCCTCATAAATTTCACTAATCTGAAACTAAAGTCAGTATAAAAACATCTCATATTCTTTCTTATTCTAAAGCCAGAATAATTTCCTGAGCCACAGATTTTACTACTAATCCCCAAATATTTGTATTTCTATTTTCTTTTGTAAGCAAAACAAAACATTTATTTACAATGACTTTTAATAAGCAAAACTAGGTGAAAATATTTAATTTTTATAAAACAATATCTTTATTACTGATGAATTCTAGTAATTTTCTGGAGATTACCTTAATGTGTAAATATTGCAAAACTTATATCTTCATTAATGAATGAATTAGTAATTCATTAATTCATCAAATTCTTGTATTTCTGCTTATAATTTTCGATTTACTTTCAGTTCTGAAAAACAAATTAACATTTCTCAGGTTAATCAGCAATAGTAATTGCATACACTATAAAATGCAGTATGACCATTTATTAAATTATGTTTCAGAATAAATTTCATATTCCACTTATCCTAAGATAGGCCCTCAGGAAATGGAAAGAATCCACATGATCTCAAGGCAGCAGTTCAAATACCTAAAAAGGAGGTGTTATAATAAATATGTGCCAAGTTCTCATTTATCTCTTACATTTCTTATATTCCATAATCCTATTGGATTATTTGTAAATCATTGAACTGACAACAGATTGATACATATTTTAATTGTTATATGACAAAAATAACTTTGTTTTAATACTAGTAATTAATTTTAATTAATTATAGTCATAAAACTAGGTTGAACTGAGATTAAACCCCAGGTCACCTGAATTAAAAACCCACCTGTAACTCATTTAATAAGTTTGTGAGTGTCCAGTAAGCCTTAGGTTCTATGTCAGGGGCTGGGGATTAAGTAAAATCTAGGTAATTCTCCTGCTTGTAGTAAAGCAGACACATTCCCACACATATGTACATCTGTATAGTAAAGTGTGTAAATACAGGGAAAACATGCTATCTTTATTCTGAAGAACAGATCTTTCTGAGTGATGGTAATAGGAATTCTTTGAAAAATAATTTCCATAATCAAAAGGTCCTGGAGGCACTGAATGATGCAGATTAATCAAGAAGAGAGAGTTTTAGGAACTTGAGAACTTGGAAGGCCATAGGATTGCTTACTTTGAGAGGTTTTCCTCTTTACTGCAGAAAGTGATTATTATCTGGCATCCTTCATTCAATACATAAATTTGTCTATAAAATAATGAAAAAATTATTCTATGTTGATAATGATAATTTTCCATTAAGAACAAACTCACTTTATTCTTGCTTAAACATATTTAACAGATTAATAAGCAGTGCCTGAACAGCACCCGATATATCTTGTAGACATTTAAAGTATTTATTAGTATTATTTTTGAAGGCTTTTATTAAATTATAAAGACAATAACTATTTTTTCAGGACTCATCTATATCTGAAGGTCCTGGAAAATTTCAAGAATTTCTATGGATAGTACATAATACTCCTAGTGGATACAAAGGATTTAGAAAAGATATACAGGTTTCTTTCATACGTGACTTTTTAGAGTTTTAAATCTGCTAGTACTTTGTGAATAATCAAGCAAGTCCTCAAACTTATTTTAACACAGTAATCTTTTGGAGAAAGGAGTAACTATATTGCAGAACACTCTGTAATCTGAATCAAACTTATGTGGTCTGTGCTCAAATAAAATCACTTTTAGGGGCTTCCCTGGTGGCGCGGTGGTTAAGAATCTGCCTGCCAATGCAGATTCGGGCCCTGCCAAAGTTGTATTGTTGCCCTGTCAAAGAAGATCCCGCATGCCACGGAGCAACTAAGCCTGCGCGCCACAGCTACTGAAGCCCGCACTCCTAGAGCCGGTTGTTCCACAACATGAGTAGCCACAACAATGAGAAGCCCGTGCACTGCAACAAAGAGTAGCCCCCACTCGCCGCAACTAGAGAAAGCCCATGTGCAGCAACGAAGACCCAACTCAGCCAAAAAAAAAAAAAAAAAAAAAAAAAAAAAAAAGAAAAAAATTTAAGAAAACAAAGAAACAAACAAAACACTTTTAGGAAGCCTCCACTACAGATAATTATTTTCTGGAGCCAGTTAGGTAGGCTACTGGAAACTTTTACTCATGACCTAGCTTGATTTTGGGGAGAAATAAAGACAATTCCAAATCCTCATTCCTCAAACAGTTCTACAGTTTTGGTGATAACAATTATTCTCTCAGAGTCTTCTCCAGGTCAAATGTTTCCTATTTACAAAAGTATAAATATATAAATTGGCTTCTAATTTTTCATAGATATAGTATATTAAGATAAATTATGATATACTATATATTATAATATAAAATATATTGCATAAATTTTGAAGCCAATTTGATGATATTATATGTAGTCTGGTTCAAAAATGTTAGATATGTCCTCATTTATAAAAAATAAATTATAAAATACTTTAATTCTTATCATATATTTTATGTGCTCTGCCTAAAATTTCTCTACCTTTTTAATTTCGTGCCCAAGTACTGTGTGGCCAAATTATCTTCTACAAAAGTTATAGTTATTAAACAGTGTATGCATCTTACTGACATTTTCCCTAAGTTATTGTAAAACTAGAGCTTAAAGAGAAGATCACATTACTCTATGAGAATTTAATTAATTTTACTTTTTTCATTTCACTTAGGTTAATTTGCTGCTGATTTTAAAGTATAGATATATGGTAATCCTAATTAAATATAGCCTTGTATTGTTTGACTTGAAAAAATAATTTGTCTATGGAAAATAAGTGCTTGGTAATAAATAATTTCTTGAAAACTAGGACACTGAAAGTTTCATTAAGAGAATCTAAGGAAGACAGATTGAAACAAATGAGTTTGAGCAAAAGATTGGTTTAATTTTGGATATGTTGGCTTTGATGGGTTGGTACATTTTAATATGTTGATCTATTGAAGAAATACTTACCGGATGCCTATATTTTGTGAGAAGGTGATATGTCAGAATAACTAAAAGTAAAATAATTATTTAAAAAAGTAAAATAATTTATTAAAATCCTTATTATTGTATTGTAAATTTGGAGAGTTGGTGCAAAATTAGAAGAGGCAGATTAGTCACACTTCTTTGGATTATTAATAAAAGGGAAATGTGATAATAATTCCAGAGTTGGTAGAAATAACTATTCAACCCTCATTATTTACAGATAACAAAAGTGGATTAAGGTTTTCTTGTTCTGTTTTTAGTTTTCCATGCAATCAATCTTACTTCTCTCATTAGATTTAAGTAGGAGAAAAAAAACCCAAAAAAACTTTAAACAGAGAAAATCTAATCATGCATTTTTATTTTACCTGCTATATTAGCTTTCTATTACTGCTGCAACAAATTACCAAAAACACAGTGGCTTTAAACAGCATTATTTTCTTATAGTTTTGAAAGTCAGAAATCCTAAAGTCAAGATTTCTGCAGGACTGTGTTCCTTCTTCCAGCTATTGGGAAGAGTCCATTTCCTTGTCTTTTCTTGCTTCAAGAAATGGCCCACATTTCCTTAGCTTGTAGCCCAAAATGTCATATTCACAGCCAGAAGGATAGCATCTTCCATCCCTCTCTCTGACTCTGAACCTCCTGCCTCCCTTTATAATGACTCTTGTGCTTTGATTGGACTCATTAGGATAATCCACGATATTCTCCACATCTCAAGATACTTAACTTTTATCTATACAGTCCCTTTTGCCATAGAAGGTAACCTGCTTGGCAAAGATTCCAGGAATTTGGATGTGGACATCTTTAATTGGTTGTTACTCCTTCAGTCACACCTGTGATAGTTAGTTAGGGTGCTATATAATTAACAACTGTGTATTCAAAGCATATTGATTGCTCAGTTTTTAATCAAAGATTGGTTTGATCTAATAAGATCAGAGAAAGAGCAGTTTTTTGAATAGCTGGTAGTAAATATTTATGAGTCTTATTATGTATAGCAATTCATTTCTTATTTACTGGCTCTTGTTGAGAAATTCCTCTAAATTATTTTTGTGTTGATTCATCTGAGCTAATTCACAAATTGAACAGTTGCTATATGTGGTAAAGAGTCCTTATCATTATTGCAAAGTAGGAAAATACAACCAAGGGCTAATCTTCAGATGTCCCTGAGGCTAAAGGGAAGGGCTCAAAATCAGTTTCCTCCATTCTTTATTTTTTAAATAGTTACTAGAGTATAATCATGTTTGATCCTAGACAACAGAAAGTTGCCTATACTGGGTTATTCCATTTAAACTAAATATTAAATGTCAAAATTTCCATGAGAAGATAACTGATACTTCTCACTTTTGCATGATACTTTTGTTACAGCCAGAAAGATGGTCTTCCTTTCTTACTCAGTTGACAAACCAGAGTCTCTATAAAAGTCCCCACATGATGTAGCCAATCTTTAGTCTCATCTCTCTCCACTCTACCCCATCTTGCTATTTTCCAGCCAGGCTGGCCTCCTTGCTATCCCATGGTGCCTTTAGCCAAGCTCCAGCTTCCCTGTCTGTGCTTGAGCTATGCCCTCTCCCTGGAAAGCTCATCTAACAAATACTTGCATGACTCCTAGGTGCCTCCTGTCACTTTTCAAGTCCTACACTATGGGTTATGCATTCCTTGGCTGCCCCGGATAAAATAGCAGTGCCCGACCTCACAGTACCTCTGTCCTTGGCCATAACTTCATTGCTTTTTATTTAATATCTATATCCATGCATCTACTATCATAGTTTATTTATTTACTGTCTCTCTGACTTTGTTTTATTCACTGTTGTAACTCCAGTGCCCAGATAAATGTTCTATTAACGTTGGTTGAATTCAGTTACGTATTTGTCTAGCCCTTATATTAATAGTAATATTGCTTAAAATACTTTAGAATATTAACTGATCCATTCTCAAAACAATCTTCTGAGGTAGACACTCTTAGATTCTCCATTTCATCAATGAGAAAATGAGTGAAGTGTCACTGAGGTACAGTAGCGTAAAATATGAGTATAAAAATGATTTTCTGTAAGGGCTCTTTGGTTTAAAAGTGTATCTTGATTTGCTTCTGTTGCTATTTATATAATGTTTATTACATAAAGAGCTTTTCGAAGAGTTTATTTTTTTATATGTTTCTCAAAATCTCTTCCTGTGCTTTTATAAAGCTTTTGGGATGGTGCCATCTTTAAAACCATCAGGTGATAAACCTTGGGATGTTGAGCATTTAGCCCATTAATTATAACTTAAATTTTAACTAGATTACTTTGAAAAGTTAAAATTGTGTTCTGTAACACAATACTTCTTTTTAATTAGAGGTCCTCCATCAAGTGTCTTTGATCTTTAAAATAGCCTTTTGTAAGGGGCAGAGCCTCATTAGTGTTGGCTAATAGAGGGATTTCTCTTAATTTTTACTCAGTTGCTGTTTCCATTTTAATTGAATCCCCAGGTGTTTTTTTTCTGTCGCAATTCAATTTTATAAATTGCTTAAAAATAAATAGCAACTATTTTAAACAGAATTTTACCAGAAATTAGTGTAGTGAAATGTTCCAATTATCATGACTGTGATATTTGATAGTTAAAAATAGCTTCTATCTTTCTTTTTTCACAGGGTAGTATTAAAAAACAAAGCAAAATAAAACCAACCAAAAAACAAAAAAGCCAAGTGGCTGCATTTAATGGTGTCCTTAATGATGTTTTAATAGTTACTTTCTATTGCACACTCTGCATCAAGGATCGGAAATGTGAATGTCCAGAGATTTCAGAAAGGTATCTTAAATACATGAGTCAGTTTATAAATGCAGTAGAAATTGGTAAGATTTGTGGCAAAATGTAGAATGATAGCCAGATCTCAACAATGGCGAATTACTGGAATATTGAGGTAAGATCAGGATTATCAGATCTTCTCGGTCTTTTCAAATTAAACTCAAAATCTGGATTTTGATGAGAAATAGTTTGTAAATCTAACAGATATCTATATCAAATGCTAATTCACTTAATTAAAAAATAAAAATCATTCTGTAGAGTGAAAAAGTCTTGATAATTTCATGTTAAACATGGAATTATTTGTAAAAGTATAATTTGTCTCACATTTAATAAATACATATTTAGATTTATAATGTTTACAACTCTTGATTTGAGATAAATCAAGTGTGACAAAGAAAAATAAATTAAGATATTTTGGAATACTCTTCTAACTGAATTGCAGGAAAGAACTGTATGAATTCTATCACTTTTTGCAATAAATTTTTCAAGGTTAATTGAGTTGTTTCCTCAGTTTTCACAAAAACTTCTAAATAAAAATAAAAAGCAGTAAAATACCTAATACTGCTTTTAAAGTGGATAATTAACTCTCACTTACATAGAGTCAACATTAGGTGAATTGATTTGTATTTATATAGTTCAAAATATATCCTTAACATGTGATTTTACACCAATGAATTCCATTCCGTAACAGATTGTTACCTAATTTTTGTTCTGTGACCCACTTGAAAAGTTTGAGGAACAAGATATTTACATAACTTTGAAATATTTATTAATTACTAAGGGAAAATAGTTACTTTACAGTGGAGACACTAGGCAGACACCACTGTAAGCAAATGATCAAGATGAGCATCAGTAATAATGGCAGATTGGCATCATGTACCACCAGATAGGGTGTGCTGAGCAGCGCATACTAACTCTGTGGTAGTCTTCTCCCAAATTCCTACCTCAGTCGAATAATGAGAACATATCAGACAAACTCAAGCTGAGAGAGATAAACAAAACATCTGCCCAGCATTCTTCAGAGATGCCAAGGTCATGAAAGACGTGGGAAGAATGAAGGTTGGAAGGGACTGGAGGAGATTGAGGAGAAGTGATAACTAAATGCAATGTGGGATCTTGGCTTGGATCCTGGAACAGAAAAGGCAAAAAAGTAGAAAAACTGCAAAAATCCTACTGAAGTCTGTCATTTAGTTAACAGTACTGTACCAATGTTTATTCTTTAGAGTTTTGACCATCGTACAACATGGTTTTACAAGTGGCAAACCTTATGGGAAGGAGTGTGGGTGGTATATAGAAAACCTCTGTAGTATTTTTGCAGGTCTGCCATGTCTAAAATTTCAAAATAAAAAGTTAAATTAACTTATACGGCTCTGTAAGTAGATATTAATAAATTTCTTTTCTAAAAACAAAGCTGAAATCTCTATCAAACTCAAAATTGGTTTTGAAAGATGTCTCCTACTGTTCACTTGGAGCACGATCATTACCTAAATTAAATCTAAAAAAAGCCTAGGTTAACCGGGTTTGCTTTTGATGGGAGGAAACACACTAAATGCAGGATAAACCACCAAGGTGTAAATGTTTCATGTCCATTGCTCTTTCTTTTCCTACTCTGTGCTTTCCAAATCAGGCTATGATGCCAATTGCCTGCCTCAGTCTGAGATGATCTTTTTTTTTTAACTTTGGCTCTAGAAAACCATTTTCCTTTTGTATGCAAAAAGAAAAGAAATAATCTTTGAATCAGTTCACTAGAGTTTAAGAGTAGCTTTTCTCATTGGTACACGTAATTTAATGTTAACGTCCTGTTGCACAACAATACTTCGTCTGCTTTATCAGCTCTTATATAAGTCATTGTAGCAGATGGAAAATGTGGCCAAATTCAATTCATTTTTCCTTGGTTAAAAATGTCTGTTCACAGCTCATTACATTTCTTTCCAATTCCACACATCATAGCTACAACCAATTTGTGGCAAATACATTTTTTTGTCAAAATTTCTACTGAATGTTTTACATTTGTCTAAAGCTGTAGCTGCTATACTTAATTAGGTTGCACTTTTATTGGAAGAGCTGGAGCTTAAAATCAATTTATTCTGCTCATTTAAACCTTGACCTCCTTTGCTTATAGAACCAAAGACCAAAAAAAAAAAAAAAAAAATCCCTCATTGTATTTGATAACTTTGTAGTTGTCATGTTAAATATTAATAATGTGAACTGTTGTGGCTCACAGTGCTGAATGCACTTATAATTGGTTATAATTAATCAAATTTTCATGGTTAATGGAAGGTTTTTAAAAATACTGTACCCTTTCTCTTAAATTTTTTTTTGCTCTTATTTATTTATATTTACAAAAATTGGATCATAGCATATTGTCTATAGCACATTTTTATTTTTAACCTTATATAACAATAATTGTGGTTCTCTTTCTATGTATTCCATATTATGTATATGTAGGATTTTATATGTCTTGTCCTCAATTTATTTAATCAATTTCAGCATATTTTTCTTTTAGAGACGCTGATGAAATGAACATTCTTATATATCTTTACATGTCCACGGGATTATTTCTTTAGGAAAAAAGCCCTAGAAGTAGAATTACTGTGTTAGAGAGAATGTAAAACAGAGCTTTTAACTTTGCATTTCTTTAATTAGTGAGGGTTACTATTTAATTCTATTTCTTTTGTGAATTTTCTTCTATTCATGTCCTTTGGGCTGTGTTTCGTATATACTGACTAGGAGTGCTTTTTTTTAATGGATATTAACCTTTTTTCTGGAATATAATGCAAATATTTTTTCGCAATTTAAGTTCTCTTTAGCCACATAAATGTTTTTAAAAATTTGATGTTATTAAATATGTCATTCTTTTTCTTTATGGTTTATAGAACTCTTGTTTATATGTTTAGATCTTTATCAGTGTGGAATTTATTTTTGTTTTATGATGAAAGTTAAATGTCGAACTTTTTTCCACAAAGTGGATAGTAATTTGATTGAATGGTGTTCGTTCAATAATACAAATCATCATTTTTCCACCTTTATCAAATACTAAATCTCCTTATGTACCCGAGTCTCTTTTTGGATTCTATTTTGTTCCATCATGCCATTTGTTTGTTCCTGCATTATTACTCACAGCTTTAACTCAAATTACAGTGAATTTATAGATAAATTGGGAAGGATTGACAACTTTACAATATTGATCCTTAGTTCCAGAAGCATTGTATATCTCTTAAATTATTTAGATCATCTTTGTAGCATTTTCTTTATTTAGGTCTCACACGTGCCTCATTTAGTTTATTTTCACGTTTAATTGATTTTTTTCTTTTAAAGATATGTTCCTCCCACTGAATTTTCCAGTTGACTATTACTGGGATATATAAGAAAGATATTCTATCTGGCCATGTTTCTAAACTTTCTTAGTTATAATAGTTTTTTGTTTGATTCTTTACAATTTTCTAGGTTGATAAGTATTCCTCACCAACATTTATACCTATTTCTAGGATTGGCTGGGACTCCATGGTTTTGCTGAGGAATAGTGGTGAGAGTTGGCATCCTCATTTTGTTTCTGACTTTGATGAGAAACTTCTTGCTTTTTCCTTTAATTTTGATACGTGATATTGGTTTCTGCTAATGCTCTTTTATAAATTAAGGAGGCAGATTTTTATTTCTAGTTTACTATAAGTTTACATCAGAAATGATTGTTGAGCTTTATCAAATACATCTATCAAGATAATCGTATTCTAGTGTTGCGCTATCCTGGAAAAAACCCTATTTGTTCATGGTGTGTTATTCTTCTAATATACTATGGGATTCAACTGGTAATGTTTTATTGCTAGGTTTTACATATGCATTGATAAGTCAAGTTGGTTTATAGTAATGTTTTATCCTTTTCTTTGTCGTGTCATATATCTTTATAGCTGAGTTATGCTACTTTTTTTTTAAACAAATCATACGTATGATTATAGAAACAGTAAAATGCCAGGCAAAATAGAAAAGACAAATTGACAAAAGATAATTACAACATACATACAAGAGAGGGATTACTTATACCACCATATGAACAAATCTTTTTTTTTTTTATACAACAGGTTCTTATTAGTCATCAGTTTTATACATATCAGTGTATACATGTCAATCCCAATCTCCCAATTCATCACACCACCACCACACCCCACCCACTCCGTGGCTTTCCCCCTTTGGTGTCGTTACGTTTGTTCTCTACATCTGTGTCTCAGTTTCTGCCCTGCAGACTGGTTCATCTGTACCATTTTTCTACGTTCCACATATATGCGTTAACACATGATATTTGTTTTTCTCTTTCTGACTTACTTCACTCTGCATGACAGTCTCTAGATCCATCCACGTCTCAACAAATTACCCAATTTCATTCCTTTTTATGGCTGAGTAATATTCCATTGTATATATGTACCACAACTTCTTTATCCATTCGTCTGTCGATGGGCATTTAGGTTGCTTCCATGACCTGGCTATTGTAAATAGAGCTCCAATGAACATTGGGGTGCATGTGTCTTTTTCAATTGTGGTTTTCTCTGGGTATATGCCCAGTAGTGGGATTGCTGGATCATATGGTAATTCTCTTTTCAGTTTTTTAAGGAACCGCCATACTGTTCTCCATAGTGGCTCTATCAGTTCACATTCCCACCAACAGCACAAGAGGGTTCCCTTTTCTCCACACGCTCTCCAGCATTTGATGTTTGTAGATTTTGTGATGATGCCCATTCTAACTTGTGTGAGGTGATACCTCATTATAGTTTTGGTTTTCATTTCTTTAATAATTAGCGATGTTGAGCAGCTTTTCATGTGCTTCTTGGCCATCTGTATGTCGTCTTTGGAGAAATGTCTATTTATGTCTTCTGCCCATTTTTGGATTGGGTTGTTTGTTTTTTTAATATTGATCTTCATGAGCTGTTTATATATTTTGGAGGTAAATCCTTTGTCCATTGATTCGTTTGCAAATATTCTCTCCCAATCTGAGGGTTGTCTTTTCTTCTTGTTTATGGTTTCCTTTGCTGTGCAAAGGCTTAGAAGTTTCATTAAGTCCCATTTGTTTATTTTTGTTTTTATTTCCATTACTCTAGGAGGTGGATCAAAAAAGATCTTGCTGTGATTTATGTCAAAGAGTGTTCTTCCTGTGTTTTCCTCTAACAGTTTTATAGTGTCTGGTCTTACATTTAGGTCTCTAATCCATTTTGAGTTTATTTTTGTGTATGGTGTTATGGAGTGTTCTAATTTCATTCTTTTACATGTAGCTGTCCAGTTTCCCAGCACCACTTATTGAAGAGACTGTCTTTTGCCATTGTATGTCCTTGCCTCCTTTGTCATAGATTAGTTGACCATAGGTGCCTGGGTTTATCTTTGGGCATTCTATCTTGTTCCATTAATCTATGTTTCTATTTTTGTGCCAGTACCATATTGTCTTGATTACTGTAGCTTTGTAGTATAGTCTGAAGTCAGCAAATCTGATTCCTCCAGCTCCATTTTTCCCTCAAGACTGCTTTGGCTATTCAGGGTCTTTTGTGTCTCCATACAAATTTTAAGATTTTTTGTTCTAATTCTATAAAAAATGCCATTGGTAATTTGATTGGGATTGTATTGAATCTGTAGATTGCTTTGGGTAGTATAGTCATTTTCACAATATTGATTTTTCCAATCCAAGAACATGGTATATCTTTCCGTCTTTTGGTATCATCTTTAATTTCTTGCTTCAGTGTCTTATAATTTTCTGCATACAGGTCTTTTGTCTCCCTAGGTAGGTTTATTCCAAGGTATTTTATTCTTTTTGCTGAAGAGGTAAATGGGAGTATTTCCTTAATTTCTCTTTCAGATTTTGCATCATTAGTGTACAGGAATGCAAGAGATTTCTGTGCATTAATTTTATGTCCTGCAACTTTACCAAATCCATTGATTAGCTCTAGTAGTTTTCTGGTAGCATCTTTAGGATTCTCTATGTATAGTATCATGTCATCTGCAAACAGTGACAGCTTTACTTCTTCTTTTCCAATTTGGATTCCTTTTATTTCCTTTTCTTCTCTGATTGCTGTGGCTAAAACTTCCAAAACTATGTCGAATAAGAGTGGTGAGAGTGGGCAACCTTGTCTTGTTCCTGATCATAGTGGAAATGGTTTCAGTTTTTCGCCATTGAGAATGATGTTTGCTATGGGTTTGTCATATATGGCCTTTATTATGTTGAGGTAGGTTCCCTCTATGCCCACTTTCTGGAGAGTTTTTATCATAAATGGTGTTGAATTTTGTGAAAAGCTTTTTCTGCATCTGTTGAGATGATCATATGGTTTGTCTTCTTCAATTTGTTAATGTGGTGTATCACATTGATTGATTTGCGTATATTGAAGAATCCTTGCATCCTTGGGATAAATCCCACTTGATCATGAATGATCAAGTGTATGATCCCTTTAATGCATTGTTGGATTCTGTTTGCTAGTACTTTGTTGAGGATTTTTGCATCTATTTTCATCAGTAATATTGGTCTGTAATTTTCTTTTTTTGTAATATCTTTGTCTGGTTTTGGTATCAGGGTGATGGTGGCCTCATAGAATGAGTTTGGGAGTGTTCCTTCCACTGCAATTTTTTGGAAGAGTTTGAGAAGGATGGTTTTTAGCTCTTCTCTAAATGTTTGATAGAATTCACCTGTGAAGCCATGTGATCCTGGACTTTTGTTTCTTGGAAGATTTTTAATCACATTTTCAATTTTATTACTTGTGATTGGTCTGTTAATATTTTCTATTTCTTCCTGGTTCAGTCTTTTGGAATGTTATACCTTTCTAAGAATTTGTCCATTTCTTCCAGGTTTTCCATTCTATTGGCATAGAGTTGCTTGTAGTAGTCTCTTAGGATCCTTTGTATTTCTGCAGTGTCTGTTGTAACTTCTCCTTTTTCATTTCTAAATTAATTGATTTGAGTCCTGTCCCTCTTTGTATTGATGAGTCTGGCTAAGTTTTTATCAATTTTGTTTATCTTCTCAAAGAAGCAGCTTTTAGTTTTATTGATTTTTGCCATTGTTTTGTTAGTTTCTATTTCATTTATTTCTGCTCTGATCTTTATGATTTCTTTCCTTCTGTCAACTTTGGGTTTTGTTTGTTCTTCTTTCTCTAGTTCTTTTGAGTGTAAGGTTAGATTGTTTATTTGAGATTTTTCTTGTTTCCTGAGGTAGGCCTGTATAGCTATAAACTTCCCTCTTAGACTGGTTTTGCTGCATCCCGTAGGTTTTGGATGATCGTGTTTTCATTGTCATTTGTCTCTAGGTATTTTTTGATTTCCTCTTTGATTTCTTCAGTGATCTCTTGGTTATTTAGTAACGTATTGTTTTGCCTCCATGTGTTTGTGTTTTTTACGTATTTTTTCCCTGTAATTGGTTTCTGATCTCATAGCGTTGTGGTCAGAAAAGATGCTTGATATGATTTCAGTTTTCTTAAATTTACTGAGGCTTGATTTGTGACCCAAGATGTGATCTATCCTGTAGAATGTTCTGTGCGCACGTGAGAGGAAAGTGTAATCTGCTGTTTTTGGATGGAATGTCCCATAAATATCAATTAAATCTATCTGGTCTATTGTGTCATTTAAAGCTTCTGTTTCCTTATATATTTTCTGTTTGGATGATCTGTCCAATGGTGTAAGTGAGGTGTTAAAAGTCCCCCACTATTATTGTGTTACTGTCAGTTTCCTCTTGAATAGCTGTTAGCAGTTGCCTTATGTATTGAGGTGCTCCTATGTTGGGTGCATATATATTTATAATTGTTGTATCTTCTTGGATTGATCACTTGATCACTATGTAGTGTCCTTCCTTGTCTCTTGTAACATTCTTTATTTTAAAGTCTATTTTATCTGATATGAGTATTGCTACTCTAGCTTTCTTTTGATTTCCATTTGCCTGGAATATCTTTTTCCATCCCCTCACTTTCAGTCTGTATGTGTCCCTAGGTCTGAAGTGGGTCTCTTGTAGACAGCCTATGTATGGGTCTTGTTTTTGTATCCATTAAGCAAGCCTGTGTCTTTGGTTGGAGCATTTAATCCATTCATATTTAAGGTAATTGTCAATTTGTATGTGCCTATTACCATTTTCTTAATTGTTTTGGTTTGCTTTTGTAGTTCTTTTCTTGTCTTGTGTTTCCCACTTAGAGAAGTTCCTTTAGCATTTGTTGTAGAGCTGGTTTGGTGGTGCTGAATTCTCTTAGCTTTTGCTTGTCTGTAAAGCTTTTGTTCTCTCCATTGAATCTGAATGAGATCCTTGCAGGGTAGAGTAATCTTGGTTGTAGTTTCTTCCCTTTCATCACTTTAAGTATATCATGCCACTCCCTTCTGGCTGTAGAGTTTCTGCTGAGAAATCAGCTGTTAACCTTATGGGAGTTCCCTTGTGTATTATTTGTCATTTTTCCCTTGCTGCTTTCAATAATTTTTCTTTGTCTTTAATTTTTGCCAATTTGATTACTATGTGTCTCGGTGTGTTTCTCCTTGGGTTTATCTGTATGGGACTCTCTGCACTTCCTGGACTTGGGTGGCTATTTCCTTTCCCATGTTAGGGAAGTTTTGGACTATAATCTCTTCAAATGTTTTCTCTGGTCCTTTCTCTCTCTCTTCTCCTTCTGGGACCCCGATAATGTGAATGTTGTTGGGTTTAATGTGGCCCCAGAGGTCTCTTAGGCTGTCTGCATTTCTTTTCATTCCTTTTTTTTATTCTGTTTCGCAGCTGTGAATTCCACCATTCTGTCTTCCAGGTCACTTATCCATTCTTCTGTCTCAGTTATCCTGCTATTGATTCCTTCTAGTGTAGTTTTCATTTCAATTATTGTATTGTTCATCTCTGTTTCTTTGTTCTTTAATTCTTCTAGGTCTTTGTTAAACATTTCTTGCATTTTCTCGATCTTTGCCTCCATTCTTTTGCCAAGGTCCTGTATCATCTTCACTGGAAGGTTGCCTATCTCCACTTCATTTAGTTGTTTTTCTGTGGTTTTATCTTGTTCCTTCGTCTGGTACATAGCCCTCTGTCTTTTCATCTTGTCTATCTTTCTGTGAATGTGGTTTTTGTTCCACAGGCTATAGGAATGTAGTTCTTCTTGCTTGTGCTGTCTGCCCTCTGGTGGATGAGGCTATATAAGAGGCTTGTGCAAGTTTCCTGATGTGGGGGACTGGTGGTGGGTAGAGCTGACTGTTGCTCTGGTGGGCAGAGCTCAGTAAAACTTTAATCTGTTTGACTGCTGATGGTTAGGGCTGGGTTCCCTCCCTGTTGGTTGTTTTGCTTGAAGCATCCCAGCACTGGAGCCTACCTGGGCTCTTTGGTGGGGCTAATGGCAGACTCTGGGAGGGTTCACGCCAAGGAGTACTTCCCAGAACCTTGCTGCCAGTGTCCTTGTCCCCATGGTGAGCCACATCCCCCCCCACACACCTCTGCAGGAGACCCTCCAACACTAGCAGGTCAGTCTGGTCCAATCTCCCCTGGGGTCACTGCTCCTTCCCCTGGGTCCTGATGCGCACACTACTTTGTGTATGCCCTCCAAGATTACAGTCTCTGTTTCCCCTAGTCCTGTTGAAGTCCTGCAGTCAAATCCCACTAGCCTTCAAAGTCTGATTCTCTAGGAATTCCTCCTCCCTTTGCCGGACCCCCAGGTTGGGAAGCCTGATGTGGGGCTCAGATCCTTCACTCCAGTGGGTGGACTTCTGTGGTATAAGTGTTCTCCAGTGTGTGAGTCACCCACCCAGCAGTTATTGGAGTTGATTTTACTGTGATTGCACCCCTCCTACTGTTTCATTGTGGCTTCTCCTTTGTCTTTGGATGCAGGGTATCTCTTTTGGTGAGTTCCAGTGTCTTCCTGTCGATGATTGTCCAGCAGCTAGTTGTGATTCTGGTGTTCTCACAAGAGGGAGTGAGAGCATGTCCTTCTACCCTGCTGTCTTGGTTCTCAAGCTGTCTCTCTTAAATTATTGATATAATTTTATTTTACTTAAGAATCTAGAAATAATTGCATTAAAATATGTTTCCTATTGATGAGTCACAGTTAGCTAATTGGTTTAACGTAAACTGGGAAGAAAATCTTTCATGATAGGAACTGCCAGTGGCGCCCAAGGAGCCCTACATGCTTCCCAGTGACTCAACACCAGGATCTTAAAACTAGTAGTATGACCCCAGGGAAGATTCTTCAAGCTTTATGAATTCCTGTAAGATTCTTCCCTCTCCCTACCAGACCACCCCACCCCACAGTTTTAGCTTCACCATCATAATTTGGCCACAAGATCCTTCTAACTTATCCTCATATTCCCTAGAATCCAAGAAACCCTGGACTCCCAAGTAATCCCTAATCCCGACAGACATTCATCCCCATATAGCTCTGTGCCCCATCCAGTATGAGCCAGCTTCACAAACAAACCCTAAATTCACAAACAATCCAGAGAGTCTGCAGGAAACTCAAACACTCCTTTGCTTTCTTCTCTTCCTTTCCTAGCTACTACCTGACTATCCTCAACGACAAGGGTATCCCCATAAATATCTCTGGTGACACTATTTTCTTTCCCACAACTCAGATTCAAATACCTGCAGGTGAGAATAATGTTTTTCTTGCTCCTGGCTGCCAATTTAATATTATTTTCCTTCTCTCCTTCCTATTGTATGGCTTCTCTAATTTTCTAACATTTCACAGCCAAATGATTCACAACTCTTGTTGGCCTTTCTTTAAAATATCCATAAGCTTACACTTTCTCACAACTTCTACCATGCTACTTTATCTAAAACACCATCATTCCTCACCTAAAATTATGATATGGTCTCCTAATTGGCTTCCCTACTTCTATATTTGATCTCCACAGTTTATTTCCTCCACATGATCTAGTCCAGTGGTTCTCAACCAGGTGTGGGGGTAGGGGAAGAGAGGCAGGGGACATTTGTCCTTGTCTAGAGACAAGTTTTGGCTGTTACATTGGGAGCAGAGAGTGCCTCAGTCTTCTAGTGGGTACAGGCCAGAGATGCTGCTGAACATCTGACAAGACCCAGGACAGCTGCCCACAACACACATTATCTGCCTAAAATGTAAGTAGTGCCAAGGCAGAGAAACCCTGATATAGGCCTGATTTCAAATGTTTTGCTCCTCTCCTCAAAAATTTGCAATAACTCCTTGTCCATCTCAGAGTTAATTAAAGCTAAAAGAGTTTACAAGCTCACGACCCTCGCCCACTCTTGCCTCAGAGCCTTTGTATCTGCTGTTCCCTCAGCTTAGATGGATGGGTCTTCCTTCAAATGTTGATTTCAATCATCTCCTTGGTTAATTCAGTCTATGTGCAACTATACCTTCTCACAGCATCTTTATCCTTAGCAGTTATGGAATCTCTCTATCACCTGCTCTCCCTCATAGCTATCAAGTGTCACCTCCCAAAACTAAACTATAATTTCTGTGGAGACCGGCACTAGTTTATGTCTACTTCTGTACTTTTAGAAAGTGACTAGAACACACTGAAGGGTCAGTGTGTGTTTGTGAATGAACAAATGCTATTATTTAGTTTAATAGACGATTTAGAAGTTATAAAAAGTAGAATTCCCTGATTTAGCACATTTACTTTTCATAAAAACAGGTGGTTATATATTAAATAATGTGGGAACTTTAAACATTATATAATTTCCAGGTAAATGTTATATATAAGGATACATGTATTTAAAAACTCGGAAATAAACAGAGTTAAGTCTGGGTTGAAACATCAAAAGTGACACTGTTGAAGAATCTTAGTACTTTAGAGCTGGTTATTTTAGGATTATCTAGCCAAATGATCTCATTATTTTTATTGTTCCTTGTGCTATACAGTAGGACCTTGTTGGTTATGTATTTTATATATAGTGGTGTGCATCTGCTAATCCCAAACTTCTAATTTGTCCCTCCCTTCCTTTCCCCTTTGGTAACCAGAAGTTTGTTGTTTTCTAAATCTGTGAGTCTGTTTCTGTTTCATAAATAAGTTCATTTGTATCATTCTTTTTAGATTCCACATATAAATGATGTCATATGATATTTGTCTTTCTCTGACTTACTTCACTTAGTGTGATCATCTCTAAGTCCATCCAAATAACCTCATTTTTATAATAAAGTAATTCAAGCCAAAGCATTTTAACAAATTTCTGGCATTTATTTAACTCAATTCCATGGCTGACTCCTGTATTCATTTGTACCTATCATGGAGTTATGGAACTTTCAGTTTTATGAGGAAATAGAAGTATGTTGCTGAAGGAATTCAGAACATGTTACCCTTTAGGGTATATTGATTATTTTTAGTGAAAGGCATTTCAGAAACAGTAGGTGCAAGAAGAGCACTCTGACCTTCTTTTTTTATTCTCGAAAGCAGGAGATAAAACACACCTTGCGAAAAGTGCCTTGCATGTACCAGGAAGAAGGAAGACATTTTTATCATGAGAGGTGGGGAACAGAGCCTGAGAAAAGTCTGTACAAACCTTGTTAAAGTAACCCTTATCTTCCTAGTCCCTTCTGCACAATTTACTACTCGTAGCTCAAACCCCTCTATGTTATCAATCCTTCATAAATTTATTGTTTCTTTTTCTAAAAAGTATAAAAGCTTTCTTCTCTAGTCACTTCTCCACATCTTCATTCTCTTGTGAAGGCATGTAAAAATTTTAATAAGCATTGTGTGCTTTTCTCCCCTCAATCTGTTTTATGTTAGTTTTGATTCTTAGGCCCAACCAGAGATTCTAAAAGGGTAAAGATGAATTTTTCCTCCCTTACACTGCTGAGATTTCTAACTGACCCCAGCATCAAAATGACCCTCTTCTTTAATAATTGATCTTATATTTAGCTGGACCTTTCCCCCAGCTTTTCTTTCCACTTGATGTGACCAAGTGACTCAGTCATGGACAATGTCCTATAAATAGAGATTTTGCAACTTCTTGGAAATATTCTTAAAAAGATCATTGGTGCATTTCTTAATCCATTTTTTATCTCCCTGCTGGCTGAAATGTGGACATAATACCTCCACTCAACCGGACATCTTGGACAATGATTCTGTCTTAGGAAGACAGGCAAATAATACAGAAAAACACAATATAGAATGCTTGGATCCAGATACAATGGAGTACCATACTAGCTTTGGCTTCCCATGTTTAGACTTCCATATGAGAAATAATTACACTTCTCTTTTATTCAAACAACTGATATTTTGAATTTCCTATCAATTGCAGCTAGCCTTACCAGTAAGGTAAGGGAGAGAGTGAGAGAAAGCTGCTCATATGAACCTGAAGGCAGATATGATGTCATATATATGTGGAGTAAAATTAATGGGTAGGGAAAAGTTACTATTGTATATTCTTGAATTTTACTTGTACTTTCAAAAATTTTAGAGCTACAGAATTACCAAGAACAAACCGAAGAAAAATAAATGAGAAATGATTTTTATAGTAAATTATGTATAAACTGATAAAGGTATTAAGTTGGTGATATTAAAGAGTTGGGACAATTCTATGAGTTTTGATGAATTTTTTAAAAAGAGAAGAGGGGAAAAGAGAACGTAAAAATGCCAGTATTTTGAACATTTTCTAACATGATTATGATTAAAAAATGACTTATTTTTATTCAATAAATCAACAGAATGAACAATTTTTGTGTGTGTTTGTGGTACACGGGCCTCTCACTGTTGTGGCCTCTCCCGTTGCGGACCGCAGGCTCTGGACGCGCAGGCTCATGGTCCCAGCCGCTCCGCGGCATGTGGGATCTTCCCGGACCGGGGCATGAACCCATGTCCCCTGCATTGGCAGGTGGACTCTCAACCACTGCGCTACCAGGGAAGCCCAGAATGAACAATTTTTAAGTAATGAGAATAGGGAAAGTAATTTTCCAACAAATTAATTTTTATTTTCTAACTTTTCCATTATATTTATTATATATGTTGATTTGTTTTGTCATAGGCTAGCACTATCAGACACATGTGAATAGTTTCCAAAAGTTAAATTGTGTAAGATAATTAAGATCATATTTTGAAAATGTAAAAATGATTACCATTGTACTAGGTTAGAAGTGGAACACCATTATATAAATGTTATAGAGCTAGTGTTCCACAAGAGAATTTGAAAATCAACTTTTAAAATATTTAATTATGTAGCCAGGTATTAGAGTTGCACTCTGAGCCTTCTGGCTATATAATTTGGGTTAGATACTATGAGATGGTATTGTTTTTTGTTAGACATGGTGGACAGTAGATTTATTCCTGCGGTCATCCAACACCATTTACTGAGTGCTTACACTGTTGGCCATAATGGGATAGACTGAGATAGATTCTGGGGATTCGTCCTCTATAAATCTTACCCTTTGATCTCAAAGTACTCAACAGTGTTTTATGAGATTCATTAACTGATAATCCAAGATAAGTTGTTTTGAAATATATAGCTCTTTATTATTAACAGAATGAATATATCAAGCAGGATATAGACAGAGAGTTATACAAATTAAAAGTTATATCATTTGAACATTTATTTATTATAAATTTATTTGCCATAATTTTACAAACTGATATAGTATTTGCAAGATTCTGTGATGAGCTCTATGGCAAATACAAAATATAAAGCTCTCAAAGATATCTCAGATTTAAGAAAACATGATACAATTTCCTTAAAGTTAGTAAGACTTGACCACAAATTAGTAAATGCCATAAAAATGTTACCTCCATAAATCATTGTATATTTTATGGAGAATGTGGTTTTCAGATGGCACTTGAAGGGTAAGTGGGAATTGGACATAATAAAATGATCAGTGAGAACAGTGAGAGTTTAGCATGAGTTGAAAAAGCTAAAATTAATAAGAGAAGGCTTAGTAATTTGCATTGACTTGAGTATAAAATCTGAAAAAATGAATAAAAGAGGAATCTGTAATAAATTAGATAGGGACACGTCATGGAGGACCTTAAATATCAGTCACTGAAGAGCCACAAATATATTTCAGTGGAAAAAGTGATTTGAAAAATACTATTCTTTGGAAAATTAATCTGACAACATTTTGGAAAATAAATTAGTTTTGTAAGAACCTGGAATTGAGATATGCAGGTAGAATGATACATGCTGCTGAGGTAAACTCAGCAGAATTTGGCAAGATCTATAAATATAAAAGATACATTAAAACTTAATTTACATATAGAAGGTGTTAGGTTTAGCTGGCTCATCTCCTGCTTTTAATAGCAGTTTGACCAAAACTTAGCTTTCCTATTTTTCTACGGAAACTTTTTTTTTGCAGTACGCGGGCCTCTCACTGTTGTGGCCTCTTCCGTTGCGGAGCACAGGCTCCGGACGCGCAGGCTCAGCGGCCATGGCTCACGGGCCCAGCCGCTCCGCGGCACGTGGGATCTTCCCAGACCGGGTCACGAACCTGCGGCGCCTGCATTGGCAGGCGGACTCTCAACCACTGTGCCACCAGCGAAGCCCTCTATGGACACTTTTAACAACTAGAAAACCAAATTCCTAGCTCCATGGCTTTTCAACTTAAACATTCACTCAACATCTTTTCTGCTCATCTGTTCAAAACTGAGGTTTTTCTGTCAAAAAGAGTAAACTACAATGAATGACGCCCCCCCTGCCCCCATTCTCTCTATACATTAACCTTATAAACTGTGGGAGAAACTGGTCCCTTAACCTGGCAGGATTTTCCAGGTTTCTGGGATTTTCCAGGTTTCCAGGTTTCTGGGTGTTTCTGGGTGTTTTCCAGCTTTGACTTGGACATTGCACTTCCAAGAAGCCAGTCAGAGGGAAACACTGTGGCTCCTCATTTCCTGATCACAGTCCTGATGTTCCTTACACTCCGTGCTTGGAGAGCTGCTGATACGTCTCCAGCCTACTGCTTCCTGTTAGGAAAACTTGCCTCTTGACTTTATTTTCTCGTAGAATTTTGTCTCCCATGATCTCTGCCCCTCGAATACTCAACATTTTAGTCTTCTTGACTGACAGTTTGCTCCTTCCCTCCACTTCCTGACCCTTGACAGGACAAGTCTCCTACAAAAACTGACTGAGAGCTCCTAAGAGTTTCTTCAAGCTTGAAATACCCTCTTTTTAAATCTTATTATATATGCTCAGCTGTGAGGTTTTTTTTAACAGTAATTCAGGACAACTGTTGACATTTATGCAGCCTGGCTTTCTAACACATCCTGTTACTAATGATGATTTCCTAAAGTATGTTTTAAATAATTTAGTCAACAAATATAAGGTAAGTATCATCAAGGCACATTTGGGCACTCCTAAGTGCTAAATGAGATATAAATGATGATTAATATATAATCAAATATCTCAAGAACAATAATAATGAAGAATTTCAAAGTTTAAAAAATCTTACCACTGAGATTTTCTTGGTTTTCTAAGAACCAAGCACTCATTTCCCCAGCAGCTGGGAATATAGGCTGTTGACAGCTCACAACCAGTTTCTTATCTGCAAATGGCCTTGAGCAAAAGGAACATGCTTTGCCCAAGTGTTAAATTGAATGTAACTCACATCTCATGACTGGTTGCTGTGAGGGTACAAAGGCCTGACCTCTGTGCCTCAATACAGGGCACTTCCAAAGGACCCTATCAGATCTAGTGCTTTCCATGGATTCAGAAGAAGTCTGTGTCACACTGGATTGGAGATTCTCTAATAAGCTTCTTGTGTACAAATATCATCACAGAGTGTGTTTGCTAAAATGTCCCGTCTGAGGCAAGAGCTATGGGTTATAAACCTAAGGATTTTGTAATTTACAAGATGTAACATGACTTGACTTTATGTTAGTTGGATATGCATATCTATTTTTAAACAGCTTTTGTGGTGTAATTGACATACAAGAAAGTATACATATTTAACAATTACAATTGTTAAATGTGTAATTACCCATGAAACCATCAAAAATTAATGATGATGAGGGTACCCATCTGCCCAACATGTTTGTAATCCCTCTGTAATCACTTCCTCTCCTACATCCCTATCTGTATCCCCAGGCAACCACTAACTGATTTGTGTCTCTGAAGATTGGCTTGTATTTACTAGAGTTTATATAAATGAAATCATAACGTATGCACTAATCTTTTGTCTGGCTTCTTCCATCCATCATAACTATTTTGATTTTCATCCATGTTGTATCCATCAAAAGTTTAGAGTTTATGTAGAATTATTATTATTTCTCCTTTAAATATTTTATAAAATACACCACTGAAGCCATCTGGGCTTAGGTTTTTGTTTGTTTGTTTGGGTTTTTTTTCTTTTACAAATGCTTCTAACTACAAATTTAATTTTCATATTATCTATAATGTTATGCAGGCTATTTGTTTCTACTTGATAAGCTTTTGTATTTTATGTCTTCTAAGGAATTTGTCCATTTTACATAAATCAAACTGAGATTCTCAACTCCTCAAAACTGTGAAATAATAAATGTCTTTTTAATCTGCTAAATTTTGGGATAATTTGTTGAATAGCAATATCTAACTAATGCAGTTCATCTGAAAACTGTCACTTTCCATTCTTTTCATTCTTCTTGCAATAAATTGATGTCATCATTAGGGTAAATTTTAAATGATTGAGAGAAAAACATTTTGATATATGTCCAATGTGCTTAAGAAAAGAATTACTCTGAGCACAGCAGGACAGTGTTTAACAATAGATGGAACACTGATCGTTAACTCCAATTACTCTCTTCTAGTTTCACTCTTAACAGCCAAGACCTCAGTCCTTTGCTCAGCCTCTCAGTCCATACCTGGCCTTAAAATGAACACTTTAGAAGCAATTCGCATTTCACTGTCTCTAAGATACCATTAACTGTAAAAGGCATCAAAATTTTTAGAAATATACAATGTGAAAAAATTATCTTGTAAATGATTAAATATGATTATAGATAGGCATGGGGGAGTCCAATCTAAATGCTTTGAGAATTTAGGAAAATATTTAACTGACAAATTTATAAATTTCAGGGATCTAATATTATAATGCCAAATGAAGGCTATATTTAAAAAAATAACTGTTATTTTATATGTAGTTCAATTCAATCTTACTTTCAATATCAGAAATACAAATAAATATCATTTTATTGAAACAGCAGATTCATTTCTAAAAATCAGTTTATAATGTAATGCACTTAGGTTATATTTTGTCTTTTGAGGGTGTTCTATTATGGATAATGATGCTGTAAACATTTTCATATAAGCCTTTGACTAGTACTTAATAATTGGATTGTTGGATCACAGTATAAGTTTATGTTTAAATTTATAAGAAATGACCAAACTAGATTTTAATTTTACTTGGGAAAATAGCTTGCACAGTATCAATAGACTGAAAACTTCAAAATATCTCTGATAGAAATTTACCATGCTCATAGATCAGAAGGTTCAATATTGTTTGGATGTCAATTTTGCAAAATTCAGCTAATGAAAAATAGACAATAGAAGGCAATTATAATCCAGTCAGGCTTTTTCTCCATGGATTCAAAATCATGTAACTAGAAAGCACTTTATAGTTGTGGCCTTGAGCTATACTGGTCATTAAAGGAATGGCAGTCTTCTTATATGCTCTTCCAGAGGGCCTGCTTTTTTACAGTCCCAGTTGAAGGTAACTTAAGCACACTGAGGCAAATGCAGAAAATCAGGCAAGAAAATCCCTATTCTTGCTATAACCTCTAACTACCCCCAACACTTGGCCTGCAGGTGGGAGGAGGGGCTTTAGAAACATCAGGTATGGCGGAGCTGTAGAAAATGTAGTAGAGTGCCATGCTCCCCTTAACATACCAGGAAGAACAAAAATGAGGTCCCCTTTCAAAAATCTGTGGAAATGATGTTACTGAGTTGTTGGCAGAAACTGAATAGAATAAACTTTGTGGCATTGCCTGGTTCCCTGTAGCCAATACTTGTATAAAATGTAACAAGTCTGTGCACTGAAGCATTTGATGCTGAGAGGGCTGGCCTTCTGGTAGAGTCATGGAGTTGGAGGGAAGGCTCTATACTGTTTGGACTTTTCAAGATCAGTAGCAAAAGATGAGACCACAGACTCTAGCAGAGAATGTCATCAGATAGTGTTTCGTTACCCCCAAAGCCAGCTATAACCAGCCAGACCTTGTGGTCGCCAGGCCATGGAGCTGGCTAGTGAAGAGCTGGTGATAAAGGTGAGCTGAGGATCCATTCTCCCTTCACCATGAGGTCAGACCATGTACTGCAACACCACCCTGAAGACAGACACTCAGCCACAGGGGACCCTGAAAAAGTGAGAAAGGATGCAAGCGTTTCCAACAATGAAATCACTTCAGACACTGTTAAAAATATTGGCTGTGACTGAGACCAACTGGTTGGAATGAATTATTTTTTCCTTTTCTTTCCTCACTTTCTAGTGATATTGAGATTAACAAGGAAATCAGATCACTAGAGAATAAAAGATGAAGATGAAATCCTCAGGAAATAAAGGATCTATGAGTTCTTAACACAATTGAAAATACTATGAAAATATTTTGACCTTTGAAGGAAACTTAAGTCTTAACTATTATGCATTTTTTTTCCTATGAAGGTAATCTTGAGAGCGCTTTTCTTACCAGTGCTTGAAGCTTGCATCGATCAAAAGAATAGGTAACATGTGTGAAATAAACTCTGTTTTCATGAGGCTTGGGTAGCAGGGAAATGGTATAAAATTTACTTCAACCTTACTTCCTTTTAATAAATTAATCTGTAAAGAAAGCCAATGCTACATTCTTTATGTTCCAAGCTGGGATTTTTTTTTTTTTTTTTTTTTTTTTTTTTTTTTTTCGCGGTTGTGGTCTCTCCCGTTGCGGAGCACAGGCTCCAGACGTGCAGGCTCATCAGCCATGGCTCACGGGCCTAGCCGCTCCACGGCATGTGGGATCCTCCTGGACCGAGGCACGAATCCGTGTCCCCTGCATCGGCAGGCGGACTCTCAACCACTGCGCCACCAGGGAAGCCCAAGCTGGGATTTTTTTAACTGAGTATTTTTATTTCATTTGGGATAAAACATCACAGTAACCTTTTTTTTTTTGAAACATTTCTAGTTGTGAGCGTTTTGAATTAGCATACTGTCTTGAGCAAAGGTTATATTTGGAATCTGCAGGGGAAAGCAGAGTTTTCCTAGTACAAAGACATTGATATACAGTAATGTATTTACACTGTCAAAGAGACTATGCCAATTATGCTGATTATAAAGGTCACTTAGATGGTTCCCTAGTCAGTTCAGGAAGCATAAGATTTCCCAACACCATTCTGTTTAACATTGTTAGTCTCTGAAGTATTATTAATTTTATTTTATTTGAAATAGAACAGTATATTGAGAGAGCCTTTGAACACAGAGGATGTGCATTTTTGAAATGCACATTGAAGTATATGATAGAAATTACACCAAATATTCATGGACATTAAGTTAATATAAGTTGAAAACAAATTAATATTCCATTACAATATAGGTATTCATGTTAATTTTTCTTTTCATATTGAATTTTATCATCACTATATCCAGTAAATTGTTTGAGGAACCTAAAGAAATATTTTGGATATATATCGAATAGAGCAATTAAACTAATCTTAATAAAACCTTACCTCTTGATTATTTCAGGCAGGCTTAGCATGGAACATAGCATTGAATACAGCAATATGCGCCAAAGATATTATAAAGGGTTTTAACAGCATCAAACTTTAAATTGCAATTTTTGCCCCCTTATAGGTGCTTAACTTTTACAGCACATTACCTCATTTTACAGAAACTGATGAAATTAAATAAGTGCTATCTATTTCCATTAAGTGAGACAATGTGCCTTAAAATAATACTGTCGAATAGTTTTTCATAGCATAATTTTTTTTTCCTGCCTTTTGTTTGCAATCCCCTTTTAAGACTTTAAATGGGATTTGGTTCCCTACTAATTTTATCCTTTTCAATTGGAAAACAGTAGCTTTTCCCCACCCTGTGTTTCTAATGGAGCTTGAAATTAACATTGTGCTTTTGTTGTAATTTATGTTTTATTATTATGTTGCTGAAAATTGGAAAATGTTCATAGAGTTTTTAGAAAACATTGCTTAGTGTTAAAGTATGTCAAACAAAAAGAGAATTTTTTTGAAACGCTAAACACTGAACGGATTGTGACTTTGATTTTATCAAATTACTTTAATTGACTTCTTCAGAAATGAAATGTAAATGACAGCCACAAAAGCCATAAATAGGTCGGTCACTTTAACTAAAATTTGGGTAAATTCCTCTTCATTAAAACGAAGGACATAGACTCCCTTAAATTAAAAGGGAAATGATCCCATTCCCATTCCTCTATTCAGTCACTCTGCCTGTATCTGGCAGAATCTGAACATTCACCTTCAGAAACTAATATTCTACACTGGCTGTGTTGAGGCAGCTGTTCATAGGATTTTTTTTTTTAACATCTTTATTGGAGTATAATTGCTTTACAATGGTGTGTTAGTTTC
>NW_006787830.1:0-205 GCF_000442215.2 Lipotes vexillifer
CGGCTGCAACTTGTCTGACGCATGAGGGCCACCCGGAGGCCACTGGGTCCAGCCGTCTAGAGACAGGCTGTCGGCCTTCGCCAGGGCCCAAGCCTCTGAGTTAGTACTCCCCTTGCCACCCCAGCTCGCCCACATCAGGGTCGGGGAGTGCCAGAGCAGAAGGCGAGGCAAGAGCCCTTCCAATGTCCTGGAAGGCCCTCCCTTG
>NW_006787832.1:0-265 GCF_000442215.2 Lipotes vexillifer
CAGGTGAATTCTATCAAACATTTAGAGAAGAGCTAACACCCTTCCTTCTCAAACTCTTCCAAACAACTGCAGAGGAAGGAACACTCCGAAACCCATTCTATGAGGCCACCATCACCCTAATACCAAAACCAAAGATACTACAAAGAAAGAAAATTACAGACCAATATCACTGATGAATATCGATGCAAAACTCCTCAACAAGATACTAGCAAACAGAATCCAGCAACACATTAAAAGGATCACACACCATGATCAAGTGGGATTT
>NW_006787833.1:0-706 GCF_000442215.2 Lipotes vexillifer
GAGAGAGAGAGAGAGAGAGAGAGGGAATGTGTGTGGCTGTCTGTATACACATGGGTGTTGAGGTTACGGTTATGAAGGAAGCTTAAATCTCATAACTTACTAACTGTTGATGGTATGCTTTTTCTACATGAAAGGACTAGCACATTATTTTCTAAATACTTGAACACTTAAGCACCGTTTTTATTGCTAAGAATTTCTCAGGTCTTGACAAAGTTTACTAAGCAAATGTGCTGAGCTGCCACATTACTTGATAAGACAAAATTTAAAGGGAGTCATTAGATGGAATAGCTCTAAAGGTTAAAGACACAAAGTCAATAAAAGTTGTTGAGATGTACTGAGCTGAAGTGAAAACATTTTAAAACAAATAAGTTATTATGATTAATGACTAATAAAAGGCTTGATTACTGTAAGTAGGAGTTGTTTAAAGGACAAACCTCAGTTTTCTTTCTATACAATTAATTATTTTTAAATTTTAAGTGTGAATTGAGTATATTTATCAACTAAAAAATAAATTCTTGAGATATTATTTGCTTCTGGTATGAATCACTCATAAATAAATGTTAGGAACCATGACCCTTAGAAACTTCCTTATCAAACTTAGATGTCACAGTGGCATGAGTAGGAATCTTTTTTTTAATTGGAATATAGTTGATTTATAATGTTTTGTCAGTTCAGGTGTACAGCAAAGTGATTCAGTTATATATAT
>NW_006787833.1:769-16454 GCF_000442215.2 Lipotes vexillifer
ATATATATATATATACATTCATTCCTTTTCAGATTCTTTTCCCATATAGGTTATTACAGAATATTGAGTAGAGTTCCCTGTGCTCTAGTAGGTCCCTGTGCTCAGTAGGTCCTTGTTAGTTATCTATTTTATATACAGTAGTGTGTATCTGTTAATCCCAATTTCATAATTTATCCCTTCCCCCTACGTTTCCCCTTTGGTAACCATAAGTTTGATTTTGAGATCTGTGATTCTGTTTCTGTTTTGTAAATAAGTTCACTTGTGTTGTTTTTAAAATTAGATTCCACACATAAGTGATATCATACGACAATGGAATATTACTCAGCCATAAAAGATAATTTATAAAAAAGAAAAAAATAATGCCACTTGCAGCAACATGGATGGACCTAGACATTATCATACTTAATGAAGTAAGTCAGACAGAGAAAGGAATCATTCTGATAAATTACATTCAAGAGAGAAAAATATATGCAATTACTATTATTTTAACAATCATAATATCATCTGTTTTTAAACTCAGATGCTCACTTGCATCAATTGTATCTCTGACTTTACCAAAAAAAAAATCAATATAGAAAATACGTTTCTTAGAGTGTGTCATGTCTTAGAGCACTCTCCTTCACCTCTCATAGTAGATCAAGGTGTTCAAATGAAAATCCAAATTCCTTTGTCAATATGAGGAACAAAGCATATAATTTGGGCTTTTGAGGATGATTGCAAATTCAGCATTGTTTCAAAGCCAGGAAGTGCAATCTAAGAAGTGACACAATAACATTTTTTAAACAGTCATTGGGAGTCGTAATATCTGAGGATAAGAGCTGTTGGTACAAACAACGAATTCTTATCTAGGGTTCATTTTTAATGAAATACAAAAGCCCTAATCCATGTGTATTTGGTAAAATCAGCCTCATATTTCTCCACGGCTCATTAAGGACTAGTTTAGATTTGGGGACTAGTTTAGGGTCTCTGCTGCCCTCTTTCCAAGTAAGAAGCATTATAACTATGAGCTGGAAAGCTCTGCTGGCCTCCCAAAGGGCAGGGTAGAACTAAGGATGTCAAGAATTCATTTGGTCATTAGAACAGACCAGCAAGTTTATCCTCCGGTCACATAAACCTTCATGTATTCAATACTATTCCCTTCGGCTCCATGATTAGTTTCCCTCCAAATTATTATTTTTAAAATTTCCACTTATAGCTGGAATTCTTTTTATTGTTGCTGTTAGTTGTCAGGGTTTCTATTTGAGGAAAATTATATTTATTTGTGCAAAATCTGTACAAGATATAAACACAAAGAGAGCAATCTACTCACTTCCTTAAAGGCTCACGTTGCCCTGTAAAAAGTAGAGGACTTCCCTGGTCCGCCTGCCAATGCAGGGGACATGGGTTCAAACCCTGGTCCAGGAAGATCCCACATGCTGTGCAGCAACTAAGCCTGTGTGCTGCAACTACTGAGCCTACTCTCTAGAGTACAAGAGCCACAAGTACTGAGCCAGTGTGCCACAACTACTGAAGCCTGTGTGCCTAGAAGCCTGTGCTCCACAACAAGAGAAGCCACTGCAATGAGAAGCCCACGCACCACAACAAAGAGTAGCCCCCACTCGCCGCAACTAGACAAAGCCTGTGCACAGCAATGAAGACCCAACGCAGCCAAAAAATTAATTAATTAATTAATTTTAAAAGAAAGAAATACAACACATAAAAAATAAAAAGTAAAAATAGCAGGCCTGCTGCGTAGTTCCCCACAGCTGATGCCTGCCGCCAAAACAACTTTTTATCCTCACCGTGCACGCCAATTAAATAAGGAAATGCTTTTTTTTTTTTTTTTTTTTTTTGGGCACGCGCGGCCTTCCTCTCACTGCTGTGGCCTCTCACGTTGCGGAGCACAGGCTCCAGACACGCAGACTCAGCAGCCAGAGCTCACGGGCCCAGCCGCTCCGCGGCATGTGGGATCTTCCCGGACTGGGGCACGAACCCGTGTCCCCTGCATCGGCAGGCGGACTCTCAACCACTGCGCCACCAGGGAAGCCCAGGAAATGCAATTTTGATAACAGATAAATGTTTAAGTAGGTAACTCACACCTCTTTTGCTTTATTATTTCTTCATAGTGATGTATTTCTATCTCTAACTTGTTCCCCAAAAGTTTTAGATCACTTACAGGGAAAGTGTAAGTACAACATAACAAATCAGTAGTGAGGAATTTTCTAGAGTGACCATGTATTCCTCTTGCAAAGAGAAAAAGAAAGCAATAAAATTTATTTAAATAAAAAGAGAGCAAAAGGAGAGAGAAGAATCACAAAAAAGGGCACCTAAAAACAAGACAGGAATGACGCTGCTACTAAAAATGCACTTTTTAAATGAAATCAACATTTTAATTTTATTCATTCAAAAATTTCACTGTATAAAGGCAACTTGGAAAAGGGAAATCTCAGCTTAGGGGTAAAATGGCCTTTTTGAGGGGGAGGGAGGCTGGACTCAAGTGCCAACAGCAGGCGAGTGCTAGGTAGCACCGTTAATAGGGGGACAGGCTTCAAAACTGCCTCTCCAAACAACAGCTTCAAAACTGCTCCTGACGGGAGCTTCCCTGGTGGTCCAGTGGTTAAGACTTCACCTTCCACTGCAGGGGGCACAGGTTCGATCCCTGGTTGGGGAGCTAAGATCACCGCGTGGCGCGGCCAAAAGACTGCACCTGATGTTGGTTAAGGGCTAGAACACTTGGACACCCAAGCTGTCTGCTGTTAGCAGACACACTGTAGAGTGCTGTTCCAAGCTTAGGCTGGGCATTGAGAATGATGCAGTGGATAATGTCCCTGCCTTCACCACTCCGCCCCCTGGATCTGGGAAGTGACAGTTAAGCAGAGACTGAAGAATAAATAGGAATGAATTATGTGAGAATGGAGAAAGGAACTTTCCAGGTGTTAGAAAGAGTAGGTGTAAAGCTCCTTCAGCTAAAATGAACTGAAAGGAGAAGAGTGTGGTGAGGGGCTGGTGGGGGCAAGAAAGGGAAGAAGAGGAGAGAAGCTAAGACTTACTCCATACCAGGTGCCCTTCTAAGCCCTTTCTATGCATCCATTCACTTCATCCTTAGAAAAACTCTATGATGTGGCTAACAAAGGGGAAAGGTGTGGGGGGACATAAATTAGGAATATGAGATTAACAGATACAAACTACTATATATAAAACAGATAAGCAGTAAGGATTTACCATAGAACACAGAGAACTATATTCAACATCTTGTAATAACCTAGTATGGAAAAGAATCTGAAATATATACAATATATATAACTGAATCACTTTGCTATATACCTGAAACGAACACAATATTATAAATCAACTATACTTCAATATAAGAATAATAATAATAAACCTCTATGATGTAGATACTATTATATTCCCATTTTAAAGATGAGTAAACTGAGGCAGAGGGAGATTAAGGATTGTTTCCAGGGGCACACAGCGAGCAAGGAGAGGGATGGAGTGTGAACCTCAGACCCTTAAGCACTAGGCAACACTGTCCATGGCAAAGCCAGGTGATGTGGAGCTAATGGACCACAATAAACGTTTTGGACTTGATTCTAAGTTTATTCTAAGTTCACCAAAGATGGGGATAATGAAGGGCACAGGAGCTAGAGAGGACCTGGGGATTCATCAAAGAGGCTCTTGAGGCCATCAAGGCAGCTGATGTGAAATGAGGTTTTTACTCAACTCACAGCAACCAGAAGATCAAATTTAAGACTCATTCAGAAAAAGTATGACTAGTCTTGATACACAGTCCCTGAAATCAATTTTTCCCTGAGAGGAAAATGGTCTAGAGAAAGAAAACTGCTAATGATTTAAATATAACATGCTGAGAGGGAAAAAAAAATCTGGAATAGAAGAAAAGTCACAGTCTTATGAAAAAAATTTTAAAAACATATGAAGCACACAAAGCACTTTCAGTCAAAGTACTTTTAGAGATTAAAAAAAATAATGAGGACCTTCAAGATGGCAGAGCAGTAAAACGTGTAAATCACCTTCCTCCCCAAAAATACATCTACACGTGGAACAGCTCCTACAGAACACCTACTGAACGCTGGCAGAAGACCTCAAACTTCCCAAAAGGCAAGAAATTCCCCACGTACCTGGGTAGGGCAAAAGAAAAAAGAATAAACAGGGACAAAAGAATAGGGACAGGACCTGCACCAGTGGGAGGGAGCTGTGAAGGAGGAAAGGTTTCCACACACTAGGGGCCCCTTCGTGGGCGGAGACTGCGGGTGGCGGAGGGGGAGCTTCAGGGCCGCGGAGCAGAGCACAGCAACGGGGGTGCGGGGGGCAGAGCGGAGAGGTTCCCGCACAGAGGATCGGTGCCGACCGGTGCTCACCAGCCCGAGAAGCCTGTCTGCTCCCCCGCCGGGGCGGGCGGGTCTGGGAGCTGAGGCTCGGCTTCGGTCGGAGCGAAGGGAGAGGACTGGGGTTGGCGGCGTGAACACAGCCTGCAGGGGTTAGTGCGCCACGGCTGGCCGGGAGGGAGTCCGGGAAAAGGTCTGGAGCTGCCGAAGAGGCAAGAGACTTTTTCTTGCCTCTTTGTTTCCTGGTGCGCGAGGAGAGGGGATTAAGAGCGCCGCTTAAAGGAGCTCCAGAGACGGGCGCGAGCCGCGGCTAAAAGCGCGGACCACAGAGACGCACATGACATGCTAAGCCTGCTGCTGCCGCCACCAAGAAGCCTGTGTGTGAGCACAGGTCACTATCCACACCCCCCTTCCGGGTAGCCTGTGCCGCCCGCCACTGCAGGGTCCCGGGATCCAGGGACAACTTCCCCGGGAGAACGCACGGCACGCCTCAGGCTGGTGCAACGTCATGCCAGCCTCTGCCGCCGCAGGCCCGCCCCGCATCCGCACCCCTCCTTCCCCCAGGCCTGAGTGAGCCAGAGCCCCCGAATCAGAGGCCCCTTTAACCCCGTCCTGTCTGAGGGAAGAAAAGACACCCTCAGGCAACCTACACGCTCTGCGTGTCAAATGCAAAGCTGAACCCCAGGAGCTGTGCGAACAAAGAAGAGAAAGGGAAATCTCTCCCAGAAGCATCAGGAGCAGCAGACTAAACCTCCACAATCAACTTGATGTACCTGCACCTGTGGAATACATGAATAGACAACGAATCATCCCAAAATTGAGGCGGTGGACTTTGGGAGCAGCTGTAGACTTGGGGTTGCTGTATGAGACTGACTAGTTTCTGATTTATATGTTTACCTTAGTTTAGATTTTAGCACTTGTTATCATTGGTGGATTTGTTTATTCGTTTGCTTGTTCTTTTATTTTTTAATTGCTTTTTAATTTTAATAAGACTTAAAATTTTTTTTTATTTTAATTACTTTTATTTTATTTTATCTCTTCTTTTTTTTTTCTCCCTTTTCTTCTGAGCCATGTGGTTGACAGGGTCTTGGTGCTTTGGCCGGGTGTCAGGCCTAGGCCTTGGAGGTGGGAGAGCCAAGTTCAGGGCATTGGTCCACCAGAGATCTCCCAGCCCCACGTAATATCAATTGACGACAGCTCTCCCAGAGATCTCCATCTCAACGTTAAGATCCAGATCCACTCAACGACCAGCAAGCTACAGTGCTGGACACCCTATGCCAAACAACTAGCAACACAGGAACACAACCCCACCCATTACCAGAGAGGCTGCCTAAAATCATAATAAGATCACAAATACCCCAAAACACACCACCAAACTCGGACCTGCCCACCAGAAAGACAAGATCCAGCCTCATCCACCAGAACAAAGGCACCAGTCCCCTCGACGAGGGAGCCTACAAAACCCACTGAACCAACCTTACCCACTGAGGGCAGACACCAAAAACAAGAGGAACTATGAACCTGCAGGCAGTGAAAAGGAGACCCCCAAACACAGTAAGTTAAGCAAAATGGGGAGACAGAGAAACATGCAGCAGATGAAGGAGCAAGGTAAAAACCCACCAGACCAAATAAATGAAGAGGAAATAGGCAGTCTACCTGAAAAGTAATTCAGAGTAATGATAGAAAAGATGATCCAAAATATTGGAAATAGAATGGAGAAAATACAAGAAACATTTAACAAGGACCTAGAAGAACTAAAGATGAAACAAACAATGATGAACAACACAATAAATGGAAGTAAAAATTCTCTAGAAGGAATCAATAGCAGACTAACTGAGGCAGAATAACAGATAAGTGACCTGGAAGATAAAATAGTGGAAATAACTACCTCAGAGCAGAATAAAGAAAAAGAATGAAAAGAATTGAGGACACTCTCAGAGACCTCTGGGACAACATTAAATGCACTAGCATTCAAATTATAGGGGTCCTAGAAGAAGAAGAGATAAAGAAAGGGACTGAGAAAATATTTGAAGAGATTATAGTTGAAAACTTCCCTAGTATGGGAGAGGAAATAGTCAATCAAGTCCAGGAAGTGCAGAGAGTCCCAAACAGGATAAATCCAAGGAGACACACGCCAAGACATATATTAATCAAACTATCAAAAATTAAACACAAAGAACAATATTAAAAGCAGCACAGGAAAAGCAACAAATAACATACAAGGGAATCCCCATAAGGTGAACAGCTGATCTTTCAGCAGAAGCTTTGCAAGCCAGAAGGGAGTGGCAGGACATACTTAAAGTGATAAAAGGGAAAAAGCTACAATCCAGATTAATCTACCAAGCAAGGATCTCATTCAGATTCAACAGAGAAATTAAAACCTTTCCAGAAAAGCAAAAGAAGAGAATTCAGCACCTCCAAACCAGCTTTGAAACAAATGCTAGCGGAACTTCTCTAGGCAGGAAACACAGAGAAGGAAAAGACTTACAATAACAAACCCAAAACTATTAAGAAAACGGTAATAGGAACATAACATATCGATAACTACCTTAAATGTAAATGCATTAAATACTCCAACCAAAAGACAAAGACTGGCTGAATGGATACAAAAACAAGACCATATATATGCTGTCTACAAGTGACCCACTTCAGACCTAGGGACACATACAGACTGAAAGTGAGGGGATGGAAAAAGATATTCCATGCAAAGGGAAATCAAAAGCAGGCTGGAGTAGCAATCCTCATATCAGACAAAATACACTTTAAAATAAAGACTATTACAAGAAAGAAAGAAGGACACTACATAATTATCAAGGGATCATTCCAAGAAGATATAACAATTGTAAATATTTATGCACCCAACATAGGAGCACCTCAATACATAAGGCAAATGGTTAACAGCCATAAAAGGGGAAATCGACAGTAACACAATCATAGCAGGGGACTTTAACACCCCACTTTCACCAATGGATAGATCAAACAAAATGAAAATAAATAAGGAAACACAAACTTTAAATGATACATTAAACAAGATGGACTTAATTGATACTTATAGGATATTCCATCCAAAAACAGCAGAATACACTTTATTCTCAAGTGCTCATGGAACATTCTCCAGGGTACATCATAGCTTGGGTCACAAATCAAGCCTTGGTAATAATAAGAAAAGTGAAATCGTATCAAGTATCTTTGCTGACCACAATGTTATGACACTAGATATCAATTACAGGAAAAAAAACCTGTAAAAACTACAAACATATAGAAGCTAAATGATATGCTACTAAATAACCAAGAGATCACTGAAGAAATCAAAGAGGAAATAAAATAAATACCTAGAAACAACTGACAATGAAAACACGACGGTCCAAAACCTGTGGGATGCAGCAAAAGCAGTTCTAAGAAGGAAGTTTATAGCAATACAATCCTACCTCAAGAAACAAGAAACATCTCAAATAAACAACCTAATCTTACACCTAAAGCAATTAGAGACAGGAAAACAAAAAACCCCAAAATTAGCAGAAGGAAAGAAATTATAAAGATCAGATCAGATATAAATGTAAAAGAAATGAAGGAAATGATAGCAAAGATCAATAAAACTAAAAGGTGGTTCTTTGAGAAGATAAACAAAATTGATAAACCATTAGCCAGACTCATCAAGAAAAAAAGGGAGAAGACTCAAATCAATAGAATTAGAAATGAAAAAGGAGACGTAACAACTGACACTGCAGAAACACAAAGGATCATGAGAGATTACTACAAGCAACAATATGCCAATAAAATGGACAACCTGGAAGAAATGGACAAATTCTTAGAAAAGCACAACCATCTGAGAATGAACCAGGAATAAATAGAAAATATAAACAGACCAATCACAAGCACTGAAATTGAAACTGTGATTAAAAATCTTCCAACAAACTAAAGCCCAGGACCAAATGGCTTCACAGGTGAATTCAATCAAACATTTAGAGAAGAGCTAATACCCATTCTTCTTAAAAATACAGCAGAGGGAGGAACACTCCCAAACTCATTCTACGAGGCCACCATCACCCTGATACCAAAACCAGATAAAGATATCACAAAGAAAGAAAAATACAGGCCAATATCACTGATGAAAATAGATGTGAAAATCCTCAATAAAATACTAGTAAACAGAATCCAGCAGCACATTAAAAGGATCATACACCATGATCAAGTGGGGTTTATCACAGGAATGCAAGGATTCTTCAGTATACGCAAATCAATCAATGTGATACTCCATATTAACAAACTGAAGGATAAAAACCATATGATCATCTAAATAGATGCAGAAAAAGCTTTCGACAAAATTCAACACCTATTTATGATAAAAACTCTCCAGAAAGTAGGCACAGAGGGAACTTACCTCAACATAATAAAGGCCATATATGACAAACCCACAGCCAACATCGTCCTCAAAGGTGAAAAACTGAAACCATTTCCACTAAGATCAGGAAAAAGGCAAGTTTGCACACTCTCACCACTATTATTCAACATAGTTTTGGAAGTTATAGACAGAGCAATCAGACACACAAAAAATAAAAGGAATCCAAACTGGAAATGGAGAAGTAAAACTGTCACTGTTTGCAGATGAGATGATAGTATACATACAGAATCCTAAAGATGCTACCAGAAAACTACTAGAGCTAATCAATGAATATGGTAGAGTAGCAGGATACAAAATTAATGCACAGAAATCTCTGGCATTCCTATACACTAATGATGAAAAATCTGAAAGAGAAATTAAGGAAACACTCCTATTTACCATTGCATCAAAAAGAATAAGATACCTAGGAATAAACCTACCTAAGGAGACAAAAGACCTGTACTCAGAAAACTATAAGACACTGATGAAAGAAATTTAAAGATGATACAAACAGATGGAGAGATATACCATGTTCTTGGATTGGAAGAATCAACACTGTGAAAATGACTACACTACCCAATGCAATCTACAGATTCAATGCAATCCCTGTCAAACTACCAATGGCATTTTTCACAGAACGAGAACAAAAATTTCACAATTTGTATGGAAACACAAAGGACCCCGAATAGCCAAAGCAATCTTGAGAAAGAAAATGGGAGCTGGAGGGATCAGGCTCCCTGACTTCAGACTATACTACAAAGCTACAGTAATCAAGACAGTATGGTACTGGCACAAAAATAGAAATATAGATCAATGGAACAGGATAGAAAGCTCAGAGATAAATCCATACACATATGGTCACCCTATCTTTGATAAAGGAGGCAAGAATATACAATGGAAAAAGACAGCCTCTTCAATAAGTGGTGCTGTGAAAACTGGAGAACTACATGTAAAAGAATGAAATTAAAACACTCTCTAACACCATACACAAAAATAAACTCAAAATGGATTAAATGCCTAAATGTAAGGCCAGATACTATAAAACTCTTAGAGGAAAACATATGCAGAACACTCTATGACATAAATCACAGGAAGATCCTTGTGAACCCACCTCGTAGAGAAATGGAAATAAGAACAAAATAAACAAATGGGACCTGATGAAACTTAAAAGCTTTTGCACAGGAAAGGAAACCATAAACAAGATGAAATGACAACCCTCAGAGTGGGAGAAAATATTTGCAGATGAAGAAACTAACAAAAGATTAATCTCTAAATTATACAAGCAGCTCAATATCAAATAAACAAACAACCCAATCCAAAAATGGGCAAAAGACCTAAATAGACATTTCTCCAGAGAAGATATACAGATTGCCAATGAACACATGAAAGGATGCTCAACATCACTAATCATTAGAGAAATGCAAATCAAAACTACAATGAGGTATCACCTCACACCAGTCAGAATGGCCATCATCAAAAAGTCTACAAACAATAACTGCTGGAGTGGGTGTGGAGAAAAGGGAACCCTCTTGCACTGTTGGTGGGAATGTAAATTGATACAGCCACTATGGAGAACAGTATGGAGTTTCCTTAAAAAACGAAAAATAGAACTACCATATGACCCAGCAATTCCACTCCTGGGCATATACCCTGAGAAAACCATAATTCAAAAAATGTCATGTACCACAATGCTCCATGCAGCTCTATTTACAATAGCCAGGACATGGAAGCAACCTAAGTGTCCATCGACAGATGAATGGATAAAGAAGATGTGGCACCTATATACAATGGAATATTACTCAGCCATAAAAGAAACAGAATTGAGTTATTTGTAGTGAGGTGGATGGACCTAGAGTCTGTCATACAGAGTGAAGTAAGTCAGAAGAAGAAAAACAAATACTGTATGCTAACATATATATATGGAATCTACAAAAAAAAAAGAAAAGGTTCTTAAGAATCTAGGGGCAGGACAGGAATAGAGACACAGATGTAGAGAATGGACTGAGGACACAGGGAGGGGGAAGGGTAAGCTGGGAGAAAGTGAGAGAGTGGCATGGACATATATACACTACCAAATGTAAAATAGCTAGTGGGAAGCAGCCGCATAGCACAGGGAGATCAGCTCGGAGCTTTGTGACCACCTAGAGGGGTGGGATACGGAGGGTGGGAGGGAGGGAGACGCAAGAGGGAGGAGATATGGGGATAGATGTATACGTATAGCTGATTCACTTTGTTATAAAGCAGAAACTAACACACCATTGTAAAGCAATTATACTCCAATAAAGATGTTTAAAAAAATAAAATAAAACAAATATACAAATAAATAATAAAATACACTCCATCTAAAATAAACACTTTGATACTCTTAAGTGTTTAAAATACAAATTACAAACATTGTTATTTTCACCATCTCCACTGACTAAACTCGCTGACCTGTGTCTATACAGTGTCCTTTGAGGAGCACGTCTGAGGTTGGGAAGACAATGACGTCACTGCCAAGTAATAAATGACGAAACCCAGCGCCGACCTCCCAGCATGGTTATGAGGAAGGATTGAGTCAACATTTGTAAAGCATTTAAAATAGTGCGTGACACAGCGAAACAGCGCTATGTGCCTTAAATAATTGTTTTAAATGAATTAGAGGAGAATAGAAAATAGAATGCAGTAAACAGTAATTACAGTTAAACTTTGGTTATAGTTACACTGCTACCCAGTATCCCATATATCAGGGGAGGTCAAAACTTTGGAGACATAGTGTCAAACTAACAGAGACTAATTCTTTAATTCTTAGATTTGTCTATTCACAAAGAAATATGCTACTGCACAGATATACCCTATGCAGACAGAGACAGCTCGCACCAGCTGATAAGAGCCAGCCATGTGTACCTCTTCTCAATTCCGTGATCAGTGCTCAGCGATACCACCTTGGTATCTGTTAATTGGTCACTGTGAGAGTATTCACGCCGGAAAAAAATTGGCAAATGCTACAGATCAGGGCTTCCCCACCACCCCCACCCGGAGAGACGGTTGTTTAAACACTGACCAGCGTACTACTCTCTGTGCTCAAAACTGTATGCAAGGTTTCATCAAATAATAATAATTAATAATACTAATGAATTCAACCTATCATCAGTTCTGCAAGACCTCTTGGGCATACATTCTCAGTTGTGAGACAGTTGTGACAACTTTCTTTAAAAAAGGCATTGTATTGTGATCTGGTAAATTCAAAAGCCCTCAGATTCAGTCCCAGTTCCCTGCTGGCATTGCATAAATCTGACAAGAAGTAAATTCATTTCTGAATTTTAGGCAATGTGAAATTCTAAGGGAATTCTTTTGTCTGAGGACATGGCAGGAAGGCTTGGTAGTTTAAAGACCATCTTTCCCTCTATAGATTCATCTAATACTGGACAAGAATTGCTAAAAACTGACAATATTATCGATTCTTAAAAATTCCATTTGTTATGGTTGAGAAAACTTTCTTCATTTTCTAATCTTCAGCTTTTCATTTGGGATATTCTGGCCCTTCTCCTCTTTGATATGTGTTTATATCAGAGAATGTAATTAATTTATTTTTTTAATTTATTTTTTTACCCTTTTTTTAAATATCTTTATTGGAGTATAATTGCTTTACATTGTCATGTTAGTTTCTGCTGTATGACAAAGTGACTCAGCTATACGTATACATCTATCTCCATATCTCCTCCCTCTTGCGTCTCCCTCCCACCCTCCCTATCCCACCCCTCTAGGTGGTCACAAAGCAGCGAGCTGATCTCCCTGTGCTATGCGGCTGCTTCCCACCAGCTATCTATTTTACATTTGGTAGTGTATATATGTCCATGCCACTCTCTCACTTCGTCCCCGCTTACCCTTCCCCCTCCCCGTGTCCTCAAGTCCATTCTCTACGTCTGCATCTTTATTCCTGTCCTGCCCCTAGGTTATTTTTTTTTTTGTAGATTCCATATACATGTGTTAGCATACAGTATTTGTTTTTGAGAGAATGTAATTTAATTTACAGTACATAAGTCGAAAACTTATTTTTCTACATTTATATTAATATAGTATGTATACTATAATAATGATAATATGAATTATGCTAACAATGTAATAAGTATATAATATATAATATGCATTAATATATACAATCAATAATTCTAGATTTCTAAGTGGTTCGAAATTCCTCTACTAGCTAAGTGCTTGGATAGAGACCAGAGCTAGAAACCCCAGTGTGAGCCCAATCAGGGTGACAAAAATGGACACATGTGGGAATAAGCCTGATCTGTGGCCTTCAGAGCCCTTACCTCAGCTTTAATCATAGGTATTTGTTAGTGTCCTTCAGAAACGTGGTACCACACCCACTAGACAATGAGCTCCATGCAATGGGGGGTCTGCTTGTTTTCACCCATCACTTCACCCTCAGAGCCTAGCAGAGTGTCTGGTATGGAACAGATCCTCCATAAAGATTTGCTGCATAAAAGATGGGAGGAATTCCTGTTCTGGAGACTATGAGCATGATGGAGCCATGCACATTCTGGAGAAAAAAAAAAATCTGCACTAAGGCAGGTAAGCCAAAGTGTCAAAACCAGGCTGAATAATACCTGCCCTCCCCCCAACCCGGCCCCTATGCTCTCAATCCCCTCCCATCACAGGAAGACTTGGGAATCCTGCACAGACTATCCTCTGGCCTGGGTCCTAGATGGAGCCCTTTAAGCGAGACCACGGACTGATTTGGTAAAGAAGCCCTGAAAGGCATTTGGAGCTCCTGGCAGCGCAGCCTGGGGACCGTGCAGCTCAACGGTAAGGGAAGACCGCTGGCTGTGGGCCCAGCAGAGTGCACGCATGCACGGCACGGCGCCTGCACAGCCCCTGGACTCGGGCCGGCAACCCCAGGGGTGCCAGGGGTGGCTCAAGGGATTCAAAAGCCTCCTGGGCACTGGCGGCAGTAGGAGGCACCAGGCAGGGGATGAAAGCGCCGATGCGTGGTTCCCAGAAGAAAGCGTTTGTGAGTTCGTAGGAAGCATACTTTGGAGCAGGGGTCCCCAGCAGCCGGGCCACAGACGGGTACAGGTCCTCGGCCTGTTAGGAACCGGGCCGCACAGCAGGAGGGGAGCGGCAGGCGAACGAGGGAAGCTTCATCTGCCGCCCCCGAAGGGGCCGTGGAAAAATTGTCTTCCACGAAACCGGTCCCTGGTGCCAGAAAGGTTGGGGACCGCTGCTTTAGAACATCCATCCCACCTGAAAAGGGGGTACTTGGGGGCCTAAAATCACCTGTGAAAGCAGAGTCTGAGCAAACTGGTGTCCCTATGCACTGGACCCTACCACTGATGTATACACGATGTAAACAAAAGGCTGTCTGGCCACCAGCTCAACAACCTGTGTCACTCTCTTCAATCCCGTGCAAGGAAATCAAGATACTGAAAATCAGTGATCTATGCCTTTAATTTCTTGCTGGGGCCATAAAATTTTGTTGCTATTATAAAGTAATGCATGCTGAATTCTTTAGGTTCCCTTACTCTTAGAGTCCTTGAAAATATTTATTTTGAAAATATCTTGCAATTCTCAAAAATCTCACTTTATGTATTATAATTGTTCACACATTTTATTTCCTCCCACATCCTTGTCCTTTTCTTCTCAACCCTTCTCACTTCCGAACAAGTCATTAACAGTCGTGTTTACAATAGCTCAAAACTAGGGGGAAAATCTAGTTGTCCAACAATAAGTTAATAAGTCATGGCTCATTAATACATGGAAATATTTTTCAGCCAACAAAAATGATGCAGTAGATGTAATAACAAGAATAATATCCACCATTTTTTTTTTTTTTTGGCGGTACGTGGGCCTCTCACTGCTGTGGCCTCTCCCGTTGCGGAGCACAGGCTCCGGATGCGCAGGCTCAGCGGCCATGGCTCACGGGCCCAGCCGCTCTGCGGCATGTGGGCTCCTCCCTGACCGGGGCACAAACCCGCGATCCCTGCACCGGCAGGCGGACTCTCAACCACTGCGCCACCAGGGAAGCCCAATATCCACCATTTTTTTAACAAGAATGATACCCACCACATATTGTTGAGAAAAAAAAAAGTTATAAAGTAGGTTTTCTTAAGTAAAGAACACCCATCAAGATGCTATCAGTTATAGATCTCTAGTGTGTAGAACTCTGGTTGATTTCCATTTTCTTCTTTTTTGTTTATGTCTATTTGATAATCCTTAAATAAATATGTGTTATTTTGGAGAAACAGAAAACATGGGAAATTTTAAAAATTCAAAAGTGGAATGTTAAAAATGTTATCTGGTTTTTGTATGTGTTGGGCCTCAAACCTGTGTGTACTCCACCGGGATGATCCAGCTCTGTCTGCAAAGCTGAATTGCACTGTATTAGATGGGACTGGATTGCGTAGCATCGTCTCATACCCCAGAGCAGCAACAATCACAAGACCTTGGAGGGGGTCACATTTTTTTCTAGACTGTGCAGTGTCATCATGGGACTAATGGCTGGAGATGCTGAGAATTGGCTGGATATAGGTACAGCCAACAACTCTAAATGAGGTCCTACATTGATTTGCAGACATTTAGAAGAAGCACTTTTTCCAATGAAATCTTACATAAAACACTAACTCCTAAACAAACAAAAGCTGTGTTTCTCTGGTTGAAGTAGGAATTGGGGCATCCAGAGACCCCAGTTCAGCCTCCCCCTCCTGCTCTCCCCACCTCCAGAAGATCTTTACAGCTTTGGAGGTTTCCAAATTGACTATTTGAAAAGCAAACAGTAGCTGGTCTTAAGACGGGAACTTCCGGGGGATTCCCTGGTGGCGCAGTGGTTGAGAGTCCGCCTGCTGATGCACGGGTTCGTGGCCTGGTCCAGGAAGATCCCACATGCCGCGGAGCAGCTGGGTCCGTGAGCCATGGCCGCTGAGCCTGCGCATCTGGAGCCTGTGCTCCGCAACGGGAGAGGCCACAACAGTGAGAGGCCCGCGTACCGCAAAAA
>NW_006787833.1:16590-42499 GCF_000442215.2 Lipotes vexillifer
CAAAAAAAAAAAAAAAAAAAAAAAAAAGAGAGAGAAGGCCTTCCGTTCCAGCGCTAGGTTTGCCTACTCAGGGTGAGAAATGCAGCCGAAGTTATTTTGTTTCCCAAACATGCCCGTTTATTACATGGACACCTGAGTTTCTAGAGACCCAACCTTCCTTCTGTGGAGAAAGCTTTCTTCACCATGTCTGCCTACAAACTCCTACAAATTCCAGGTATCCCCCTTAGTCTTTTCTGACCTCCAGCACCTTAGATAAAATGAAGTTTGCCATCACCTGGGGCCCTACAGTACTTTAACCGCGATACGCTAGTATACTGCTTTGTAATATGGTGCCCAAGCTGGGTTCATGCTACTCTAGTAAGTCCTGCAGGGAGTACTGAAAACTCACTTCCTAACCACAGACTCCCTTGTATGTCTGTCTGCAGTCACTGGTTTATATGGGGGTCAAGGAATCTTGGTGGGGGCAGGGAGGAGAATCTAACAGTGACCATGATTTGGGGTTCAGACAATAAAGGTGAGGCTGATGTAAGGAGAAACTATGAGGCTCCCCAGAAAAAAAGCCACTCCCAAAGCAGGAGACTAGCTCTATCAGAATCAGCCATAAAATCTAGTGGTAGGAGAGGAAACAGTGGTTTCCAGTGGATTGAATGGCCATTACTTGAAATCATTAAAGCCCAGACAGTCTGTGATTCCATATACATTCTGGGGATAAAAGGGTTGTTTCTAAGTGAAAATAGCTATTCCATGACTCTGTGTGGGACTTCTCTAGGAACGTAGAACTCAGGGGAGGGAAGTCAATACTCCAATGGCAGGGGAAAGGTAATTCAAAACACCAGCAGAACATCAAGCAATATCCCAGAGGCAAGAAACAGCAGTAAACTAAGGGTGTTTGGAGCAGAGTCGAGCAGGGGTGGTGGGAAAATAGCACACCAAGTTGTCTGAACATGAGAAAGACAGCTGAGAGGAAAGTAGGGGCAAGAGGATATTCAACAGTCTAGACCAACGAATGAGACCACGGGAGACCCATCTAGGGTCTCATTTAAAAATGGGAGAGAGGGGCTTCCCTGGTGGCACAGTGGTTAAGAATCCACCTGCCAATGCAGGAGACTTGGGTTCGAGCCCTGGTCCAGGAAGATCCCACATGCCACGGAGCAACTAAGCCTGTGCACCACAACTACTGAGCCTGTGCTCTAGAGCCTGCGAGCCACAACTACTGAGCCCACGGGCCACAACTACTGGAGCCCGTGTTCTGCAATGAGAGGCCACCACAATAAGAAGCCCGCACACCACAACTAAGAGTAGCCCCCGCTTGCTGCAACTAGAGAGAGCGCACGTGCAGCAACGGAGACCCAAAACGCAGCCAAAAAATTAAAACATGGGAGAGAGAACAATATAGGAGAGGAAGAGAAATGGAGTTCCAGTCACTACCAGGTTGGGCCTGAGCTAGCAAAATTCAGATGGAAATGTAAAAGTGTGTCCATTTGTACCTACATACTAGTAAGAGCGGGGGACATGCAGGCTATATATTGTATTCTTATTACTTGTTCTCATGACCGGGATTTGACACTATTAGGTGCTATGTGCATCTGTGAGACTGCCATGCCTCAGAGATCTATGTTCCAAAAAATATTCCCAAGTGAGCCCCAGTCTATGGGAAATGATCCATTTAAACGTTACGGCTTGGTAATCACTTGATACTTAGGTATTTCAACTGGTAGTATGAAGTTAGCAGAAAGGATTCTTTGGGCCGGGAAAGATTGCTTTAACCATATGTCAAATATAGAACTTTTATTTTTAAATTTAGAAAAAGAAAAACTACACAATGATCAAACTTTGGTAGCTTGGAATTAAGATGGTATAGTTAGGAGGGGGTGTGGGGGAGGATGGACTGGGAGTGTGGGATGAGCAGATGCAAACTATTATATAGAGAATGGACAAACAACAAGGTCCTACTGCAGAGCACAGGGAACTCTATTCAATATGCTGTAATAAACCATAATGGAAAAGAATATATAAAAAAAGAATGTTTATATATGTACAACTGAACCCCTTTGCTGTACAGCAGAAATGAACACAGCATTGTAAATCAACTGTAGTTCAATTAAAAAATTTTTTTAATATATTGATGCAACAACAACAACAAAAGGTAAGGTAGGGCAAGTGTGTCCATAAATCCAAGCATTGTAGAGTACCTTAGTTTCATCTAGTATAAAGTGAAAACTGCTATAAGTTGACTAGTATGGATGCGTGTCAAACTCTCTGGATAGCAAAGAAGAGAATGTACTTCTTTCTCAACATTTTCTAAAGGGACACAAATTATTCTAAACTTTGCTGTCACACACCCTTACCCTACTGCTTTGATTCTGAGGTAGCACATGCAGTGAAACCATATTTATAGCATACTTGCTTATATTCAGATTTATGTATTATGTTTATGAGTTTATGTATTAATTTACGTTCCAGAGGATAAATGAGAATACCCCATCAGTTAAAAATTCACACAATTGATTTTATTAGTATGCCTGTTAAAATGAGTATAGGAGACTAATTGAGTTCAAAGATTGCACAAGAATTAAATACACATATAATTAATATTTACAAAGGTATTTTGAATGAATGCTAGTATTTTAAAGTGTGATTTTATTAAACGGTGGCGCTATTTAACCAGACATTAACCTTCCTAAGTTGAGCAGAGAAGAAAGAGCTCAAGAAGGAGGCACTTCAACTAAGAAGCAGCAATTGAACAAGATGTTCTAGAGTCTTCTCCCCAGGACTGACTTCTTCCTTGGGGTTCTCTTATTTTGATTCTCTTTTCATCACTACTTCTGAATACAAAGAAAATGCCCCTTTAAAAATCCAATTCATCACTTAAAATATAAAACGCCAATAACTGATTCCCAAAAATATACATGTGCATTTTTTAAAAGAGAACTTTCACTAAAAACTTAGCAACTTCACATTAACATGGAAAATACAGACTCATTAAAAACAGTCTAATTTCAAAGTGGGCTTGTGTCATTAAGAAGTCTACAGAAGTAGTAAAGGGTTTGGCGATTCCCAAATATCCTCAGTTTAAGACAAATACACTTGTCTGTGGAGGGCAGATGTACCTTGGGAGTGCCTTTTCTTCAAGAGACTCATTGGCTGCCATCTTATCTACCTTGTCACCTGTGTTATGTTAAACTTAACAGTCTATCATCTGCCACCCAAGGGCAAAGTGCAAAATATGAATCTCAGAGTCTCAGGTTTCCTGGTGGCCTCCAACTCAGTTTTGCTTTTCAACCTGAGGAGCAAGACTGACTGGAGGGGTGACGGCTCATAAGAAATGAGTCTAGTGCTTTCCTTCCTGGTTGTGGTAGCCGCCCTACTACCCCAAAGCGTTCTCCTATGACTCACTCAATTTATCCCATGTCAGGGAATGATTAACAAAACCTACCCATTTCAAATGCAAAATCTTTGCCATACAATAACCATACCATGCAAATACTGTAAATCAAACACAGATACCATCACATAAAATTAAATGAAAGTTGAGGGAATTTTTGACTGACCAAACAAAATAATCAATTAACAAAATAGTTTTTTTAAAGGCCAACCAATATTCAGTTTCAACTGCTCCCTTTGGAAGAATGTGGCATATCTTGGTTTTGAGTGTGATCTTTAGCTTTTTGACAATCTACGATTAAAAACACAGAAATCTCTAGGACATATCTGCAGCAGTCATATTAATTCCTGTATCAAAGGTATGCAGACTAAACTCTCTATTCACCTCAACTTAAGGTTTTGAGAGAGTTCCTAAAAATACAAATCTATAATAATTTACTTAGGTAATTTTCATGTTAGAGTAAACATTAAAGATTTAGTATTAAATATTTAGTAACTTTATCCATTTGTCAGTACTATCAAAATCAAAAAAGAAATAAGAATAACTGTATAGCTATAATTACATTTGGATATCTTCATTTGTAATCTTCTATCTGTAATGTTAGCTCTTAAAAAATATCATTAAACATGTCAACAGACAAGAGTGGGAGAAAGGTGAACTATATGTGAAACTTAAAAAAATATTTGTATTTAAAAGAATACTTACTCTTTTGCCTCCCTCTAAGAGGATATGTCCTGAGTTTTTCAATAATATCAACCACGATCAAGCAGGTCAGAACCAAAGAGACTGGCAGGTCAGGTAACATATCCGGTAAGATACCAGTGGAACCATTAATATTCTTTTGAACCTGTTTTCAGAAGACCATTTAGAAGCATTAAGTTTTTGTACTTTCTTTGTTCACAATTCTTTGAGGATTTGAAAGCAGTGCTAAATCAATTATACACACGTTTACTAAAAGACTAGAAGCTTGGTTTTCAGCTTTTTAGGTGTTCAATCCCACAAGGTTTTGAAGCATTTCTAAAGATGTAATAAGGGTTCATATCAATGGAACAGCTTTCAGTTAAAGACAGAGCTTGGTAAATGTGCATAAAAAGTTAACAGTAGGCTCCTGGAATAGTGGAATGGGGAATCTCTCCCAACCCAACTGCTAAGCAGAGCCTCTGAGAGTCCTAGCTCAAAGAGCTAGGGGGGCAAACATTAGAGTGTTGGGTCTTCCAAGAAGAGAGAGCTAGGTAAACCCAGCTCAGCTTTGGAGTACTTCCTTCATCTGTTTAAGGTATCTACAAAAAAGGCTATGCCAAACATCATGTTAATGGTGATATGTTAAGAGTTTTCCCTCTGAGATCAAGAATAAGACAAAGGTTACACCATGACCATTTCTATTCAACACTGTACTAGAGGTCCTAGCCAGTGTAACAAGGCAAGAGAAAGAAATAAACAGTGTAAGTATTGGAAAGAAAAACAAACTATCATTATTCATAGACTATATGATTATAAATGGGGAAAATCTTCCCAAAATGGATAAATTATTCCTACACATCAAAAACAAAGAGTTAGAAAGTAAGATTTTAAAAAATGATACAGTTTGATACAACCTCAATCAAAATTCCAACTTTTCCGTGGAAAATGACAAGCTGATTCTAAAATGAACATGAGAGACGAGGGGAAGATGGCGGAAGACGTGGAGATCACCTTCCTCCCCACAGATACACCAGAAATACATCTACACATGGAACAACTCCTACAGAACACCTACTGAACGCTGGCAGAAGACCTCAGACATCCCAAAAGGCAAGAAAGTCCCCACAGAGACAAAAGGATAGGGACGGGACCCGCACCAGTGGAAGGGAGCTGTGAAGGAGGAAAGGTTTCCACACACCAGAAGCCCCTTTGCGGGAGGAGACTGCGGGTGGCGGAGGTGGGGGAGCTTCGAAGCCGCGGAGCAGAGCGCAGCCACAGGGGTGCGGAGGGCAAAGCGGGGAGATTCCCGCACGGAGGATCGGCGCCGACCGGCGCTCAGCAGCCCGAGAGGCTTGTCTGCTCCCCCGCCGGGGCAGGAGGGGCTGGGAGCTGAGGCCCCGGCTTCAGAGCACCGGGAGAGGACTGGGGTTGGCGGCATGAACACAGCCTGCAGGGGGCTAGTGCGCCACGGCTGGCCGGGAGGGAGTCTGGGGAAAAGTCTGGAGCTGCCAAAGAGGCAAGAGACTTTTTCTTCCCTCTGTTTCCTGGTGCGCGAGGAGAGGGGATTAAGAGCGCCGCTTAAAGGAGCTCCAGAGACGGGCGCGAGCCCCAGGTAAAAGCACAGACCCCAGAGATGGGCAGGAGACGCTGAGGTTGCTGCTGCCACCACCAAGAAGCCTGTGTGCGAGCACAGGTCACTCTCCACACCCCTCTTCCAGGGAGCCTGTGCAGCCCGCCACTGCCAGGTTCCCAGGATCCAGGGACAACTTCCCCAGGAGAACGCACAGCAGGCCTCAGGTTGGTGCAAAGTTATGCTGGCCTCTGCCGCCGCAGGCTCGCCCCACACTCCGTGCCCCTCCCTCCCCACGGCCTGAGTGAGCCAGAGTACCCCGAATCAGCGGCTCCTTTAACCCCGTCCTGTCTGAGCGAAGAACAGACACCCTCCAGCGACCTACACGCAGAGGTGGGGCCAGATCCAAAGATGAACCCCTGGAGCTGTGCGAACAAAGAAGAGAAAGGGAAATCTCTCCCAGCAGCCTCAGGAGAAGCGGATTAAAGCTTCAGAATCAACTTGATGTACCTGCATCTGTGGAATACATGAATAGACAACAAATCATCCCAAATTGAGGAGGTGTACTTTGAGAGCAAGATTTATGATTTTTTCCCCTTTTCCTCTTTTTGTGAGTGTGTATGTGTATGCTTCTGTGTGAGATTTTGTCTGTATAGCTTTGCTTCCACAATTTGTCCTAGGGTTCTATCCGTTCGTGTGTTTTTTTTGGTTTTGTTTAAAAAAATTTTTTTTCTTAATTATTTTTTATTTTAATAACTTTATTTTATTTTATCCTACTTTATTTTATCTTATCTTCTTTCTTTCTTTCTTTCCTTCCTTCCTCCCTCCCTCCCTCCCTTCTTCTTTCTTTCCTTCCTTCCTCCCTCCCTCCCTCTTCTTTCTTTCTTTCTTTCTTTCTTTCTTTCTTTCTTTCTTTCTTTCTTTCTTTCTTTCTTTCTTTCTTTCTTCCTTCTTTCTTCCTTCTTTCCTTCCTTCCTTCCTTCCTGGTCCACAAGAGACCTCCCAGCTCCACATAATATCAAATGGTGAAAATCTCCCAGAGATCTCTATCTCAACACCAGTACCCAGCTTCACTCAACGACCAGCAAGCTACAGGGCTGGACACCCTATGCCAAACAACTAGCAAGACAGGAGCACAAGCCCACTCATTAGCAGAGAGGCTGCCAAAATCATAATAAGTCCACAGACACCCCAAAACACACCACCAGAGGTGGACCTGCCCACCAGAAAGACAAGATCCAGCCTCATCCACCAGAACACAGGCACTAGTCCCCTCCACCAGGAAGTCTGCACAACCCACTGAACCAACTTTAGCCACTGGGGACAGACACCAAAAACAATGGGAACTACGAACCTGCAGCCTGCAAAAAGGAGACCCCAAACATAGTAAGATAAGCAAAATGAGAAGACAGAAAAACACACAGCAGATGAAGCAGCAAGATAAAAATCCACCAGATCTAACAAATGAAGAGGAAATAGGCAGTGTACCTGAAAAAGAATTCGGAATAATGATAGTAAAGATGATCCAAAATCTTGGGAATTGAATAGACAAAATGCAAGGAACATTTAACAAGGACCTAGAAGAAATAAAGATGAAACAAACAATGATGAACAACACAATAAATGAAATTAAAAATTCTGTAGAAGGAATCAGTAGCGGAATAACTGAGGCAGAAGAACGGATAAGTGACCTGGAAGAAAAAATAGTGGAAATAACTCCTGCAGAGCAGAAGAAAAAAGAATGAAAAGAACTGAGGACAGTCTCAGAGACCACTGGGACAACATTAAACACACCAACATTCGAATTATAGGGGTCCCAGAAGAAGAAGAAAAAAAGAAAGGGACTGAGAAAATATTTGAAGAGATTATAGTTGAAAACTTCCCTAATATGGGAAAGGAAATAGTTAATCAAGTCCAGGAAGCACAGAGAGTCCCATACAGGATAAATCCAAGGAGAAATATGCCAAGACACATATTAATCAAACTGTCAAAAATTAAATACAAAGAAAACATATTAAAAGCAGCAAGGGAAAAACAACAAATAACACACAAGGGAATCCCCATAAGGTTAACAGCTGATCTTTCAGCAGAAACTCTGCAAGCCAGAAGGGAGTGGCAGGACATACTGAAAGTGATGAAGGAGAAAAACCTGCAACCAAGATTACTCTACCCAGCAAGGATCTCATTCAGATTTGATGGAGAAATTAAAACCTTTACAGACAAGCAAAAGCTGAGAGAGTTCAGCACCACCAAACCAGCTTTACAACAAATGCTAAAGGAACTTCTCTAGACAAAAACACAAGAGAAGGAAAAGTCCTATAATAACGAACCCAAAACAATTTAGAAAATGGGAATAGGAACATACATATCGATAATTACCTTAAATGTAAATGGACTAAATGCTCCCACCAAAAGACACAGATTGGCTGAATGGATACAAAAACAAGACCCATATATATGCTGTCTACAAGAGACCCACTTCAGACCTAGAGACACATACAGACTGAAAGTAAGGGGATGGAAAAAGATATTCCATGCAAATGGAAACCAAAAGAAAGCTGGAGTAGCAATTCTCATATCAGACAAAATAGACTTTAAAATAAGGACTATCAGAAGAGACAAAGAAGGACACTACATAATGATTAAGGGATCGATCCAAGAAGAAGATATAACAATTGTAAATATTTATGCACCCAACATAGGAGCACCTCAATACATAAGGCAAAAACTAGCAGCCATAAAAGGGGAAATCGACAGTAACACATTCATAGTAGGGGACTTCAACACCCCACTTTCACCAATGGACAGATCATCCAAAATGAAAATAAATAAGGAAACACAAGCTTTAAATGATACATTAAACAGGATGGACTTAATTGATATTTATAGGACACTCCATCCAAAAACAACAGAATACACATTTTTCTCAAGTGCTCATGGAACATTCTCCAGGATAGATCATATCTTGGGTCACAAATCAAGCCTTGGTAAATTTAAGAAAATTGAAATTATATCAAGTATCTTTTCCGACCACAACGCCATGAGACTAGATATCAATTATAGGAAAAGAGCAGTAAAAAATACAAACACATGGAGGCTAAACAATACACTACTTAATAACGAAGTGATCACTGAAGAAATCAAAGAGGAAATTAAAAAATACCTAGAAACAAATGACAATGGAGATACAACGACCCAAAACCTATGGGATGCAGCAAAAGCAGTTCTAAGAGGGAAGTTTATAGCAATACAAGCCCACCTTAAGAAGCAGGAAACATCTCGAATAAACAACCTAACCTTGCACCTCAAGCAATTAGAGAAAGAAGAACAAAAAAACCCCAGAGTTAGCAGAAGGAAAGAAATCATAAAAATCAGATCAGAAATAAATGAAAAAGAAATGAAGGAAACAATAGCAAAGATCAATAAAACTAAAAGCTGGTTCTTTGAGAAGATTAACAAAATTGATAAACCATTAGCCAGACTCATCAAGAAAATAAGGGAGAAGACTCAAATCAATAGAATCAGAAATGAAAATGGAGAAGCAACAACAGACACTGCAGAAATACGAAGGATCATGAGAGATTACTACAAGCAGCTCTATGCCAATAAAATGGACAACCTGGAAGAAATGGACAAATTCTTAGAAATGCACAAACTGCCAAGACTGAATCAGGAAGAAATAGAAAATATGAACAGACCAATCACAAACACTGAAATTGAAACTGTGATTAAAAATCTTCCAACAAACAAAAGCCCAGGACCAGATGGCTTCACAGGCGAATTCTATCAAACATTTAGAGAAGAGCTAACACCTATCCTTCTCAAACTCTTCCAAAATATAGCAGAGGGAGGAACACTCCCAAACTCATTCTACGAGGCCACCATCACCTTGATACCAAAACCAGACAAGGATGTCACAAAGAAAGAAAACTACAGGCCAATATCACTGATGAACATAGATGCAAAAATCCTCAACAAAATACTAGCAAACAGAATCCAACAGCACATTAAAAGGATCATACACCATGATCAAGTGGGGTTTATTCCAGGAATGCAAGGATTCTTCAATATATGCAAATCTATCAGTGTGATACACCATATTAACAAATTGAAGGAGAAAAACCATATGATCATCTCAATAGATGCAGAGAAAGCTTTTGACAAAATTCAACACCCATTTATGATAAAAACCTGCAGAAATTAGGCATAGAGGGAACTTTCCTCAACATAATAAAGGCCTTATATGACAAACCCACGGCCAACTTCGCCCTCAATGGTGAAAAACTGAAAGCATTTCCACTAAGATCAGGAACAAGACAAGGTTGCCACTCTCACCACTCTTATTCAACATAGTTTTGGAAGTTTTAGCCACAGCAATCAGAGAAGAAAAGGAAATAAAAGGAAGCCAAATCAGAAAAGAAGAAGTAAAACTGTCACTATTTGCCGATGACATGATACTATACATAGAGGATCCTAAAGATGCTACCAGAAAAGTACTAGGGCTAATCAGTGAATTTGGTAAAGTAGCAGGATACAAAATTAATGCACAGAAATCTCTGGCATTCCTATACACTAATGATGAAAAATCTGAAAGTGAAATCAAGAAAACACTCCCATTTACCATTGCAACAAAAAGAAGAAAATATCTAGGAATAAACCTACCTAAGGAGACAAAAGACCTGTATGCAGAAAATTATAAGACACTGATGAAAGAAATTAGAGATGATACAAATAGATGGAGAGATATACCATGTTCTTGGATTGGAAGAATCAACATTGTGAAAATGACTCTACTACCCAAAGCAATCTACAGATTCAATGCAATCCCTATCAAACTACCACTGGCATTTTTCACAGGACTAGAACAAAAAATTTCACAATGTGTATGGAAATACAAAAGACCCCAAATAGCCAAAGCAATCTTGAGAACGAAAAACGGAGCTGGAGGAATCAGGCTGCCTGACTTCAGACTATACTACAAAGCTACAGTAATCAAGACAGTATGGTACTGGCACAAAAACAGAAAGATAGATCAATGGAATAGGATAGAAAGCCCAGAGATAAACCCATGCACATATGGTCACCTTATCTTTGATAAAGGTGGCAGGAATATACAGTGGAGAAAGGACAGCCTCTTCAATAAGTGGTGCTGGGAAAATTGGACAGGTACATGTAAAAGTATGAGATTAGACCACTCCCTAACACCATACACAAAAATAAGCTCAAAATAGATTAAAGATCTAAATGTAAGGCCAGAAACTATCAAACTCTTCTAGGAAAACATAGGCAGAACACTCTATGACATAAATCACAGCAAGATCCTTTTTGACCCATATCCTAGAGAAATGGAAATAAAAACAAAAATTAACAAATGGGACCTAATGAAACTTCAAAGCTTTTGCACAGCAAAGGAAACCATAAACAAGACCAAAAGACAACCCTCAGAATGGGAGAAAATATTTGCAAATGAAGCAACTGACAAAGGATTAATCTCCACAATTTATAAGCAGCTCATGCAGCTCAATAACAAAAAAACGAACAACCCAATCCAAAAATGGGCAGAAGACGTAAATAGACATTTCTCAAAAGAAGTTATACAGACTGCCAACAAACACATGAAAGAATGCTCAGCATCATTGATCATTAGAGAAATGCAAATCAAAACTACAATGAGGTATCACCTCACACCAGTCAGAATGGCCATCATCAAAAAATCTAGAAACAATAAATGCTGGAGAGGGTGTGGAGAGAAGGGAACCCTCTTGCACTGTTGGTGGGAATGTGAATTGGTACAGCCACTATGGAGAACAGTATGGAGGTTCCTTAAAAAAACTACAAAGAGAAGTACCATATGACCCAGCAATCCCACTACTGGGCATATACCCTGAGAAAACCATAATTCAAAAAGAGTCATGTACCAAAATGTTCGTTGCAGCTCTATTTACAATAGCCCAGAGATGGAAACAACCTAAGTGTCCATCATCGGATGAATGGATAAAGAAGATGTGGCACATATATACAATGGAATATTACTCAGTCATAAAAAGAAACGAAATTGAGCTATTTGTAATGAGGTGGGTTGACCTGGAGTCTGTCATACAGAGTGAAGTACGTCAGAAAGAGAAAGACAAATACTGTATGCTAACACATATATATGGAATCTAAGAAAAAAAATATCATGAAGAACCTAGGGGTAAGACAGGAATACAGATATAGACCTACTCAAGAATGGACTTGAGGATACCGGCAGGGTGAAGGGTAAGCTGTGACAAAGCGAGAGAGTGGCATGGACATATATACACTACCAAACGTCAAATAGATAGCTAGTGGGAAGCAGCCGCATAGCACAGGGAGATCAGCCCGGTGCTTTGTGACCACCTAGAGGGGTGGGATAGGGAGGGTGGGAAGGAGGGAGACGCAAGAGGGAAGAGATATGGGAACATATGTATATGTATAACTGATTCACTTTGTTATAAAGCAGAAACTAACACACCATTGTAAAGCAATTACACTCCAATAAAGATGTAAAAAAAATAAAAATAAAATGAATATGAGAATACCAAGTGCAAGCCATTCTAGAAGAAAAAGAAGATAGGAATGTTTACTTTTCTGGATATCAAGAGCTATTATAAAGCTACAAGAATTAAGACAGTGTGGTGTTGGCACAGGAATAGAGAAGTAGGCAGTACAGAAAAGAAAGCTTAGAATAGACCAGGTATACACACATCTGATTTATAACAAAGACCGCACTGCAAATAAATGTGGCAAGGGCAGACTTTTTAATAAATGGTACCCAGTTCATTAGATATTATTTGGGAAAAAACGCTTGATTCCCTACTGCACAACATATACAAAAATTAGTTCCAGGTGGATTGTGAATCTAAAAGAGAATGGCGAAATAATATAGCCTCCAAAATATAATATAGGAGAGTATCTTCAGGACCTCAAGGCTCAGATTCACAGTATGACAAAATCGTCTCAAACAAGTAACCAAAAGAACTATCCATAAAGAAAAGAAATTGATTCATTGGACTCTTAAAATTAAGAGCTTCTCTCCATCAAAAGATACCATTAAGAGCACGAAGTCACATGGGCTTCCCTGGTGGCGCAGTGGTTGGGAGTCCGCCTGCCGATGCGGCGGACGCGGGTTCGTGCCGCGATGCAGGAGGATTCCACGTGTCGCAGAGCGGCTGGGCCCATGAACCATGGCCGCTGGGCCTGCGAGTCTGGAGCCTGTGCTCCGCAACGGGAGAGGCCACGGCGGTGAGGGGCCCGCATACCGTAAAAAAAAAAAAAAAAAAAGCAAGTACGAAGTCACAGAGTGAAAAGGTATTTGCAATACATATAATCAAAAAAGGGCTTGAAATCTGAATATACAAATAATTCTTCCCAATCAATTTTTAAAGATAAGCAAGACATTAGGGGAAAATGGGCAAGATGAAAAATATGCTCAATCTCATTAATTATTGGGGAAATGCAATTGAAAACTACAATGAAATTCAAGAATATACTCACCAGAATGGTTAAAATAAAAAGACTTAAAATGCAAGTGCTGGGCTTCCCTTGAGGTGCAGTGGCTGAGAGTCCGCCTGCCGATGCAGGGGACACGGGTTCGTGCCCTGGTCCGGGAATATCCCACATGCCGCGGAGCGGCTGGGCCCGTGAGCCATGGCTGCTGAGCCTGCGCATCCGGAGCCTGTGCTCTGCAACGGGAGAGGCCCGCGTACCGCAAAACAAAAATAATAATAAAAAAGAAAATGCAAGTGCTGCTGAGGATGAGGAACAGCAAGACTGCTCGTTCTCTGCTAGTGGAAGTCTAAATTAGTATACTCTCTTTGAAGAACTGTCACTGTCAGTTACAACTGAGTACTTGAACATCTTGTGACCCATCAGTTCTACTCCTACACATTTAACCAACTGAAATGCTTGCACATGGGCACCAAGAGACATGTTCAAGGATATTCGCAGCAGAAAAAACTGGAAACAGAAATGGCCATTAAGAGCAGAACTGATGATGTATACGTATAGCTGATTCACTTTGCTGGACAGTAGAAACTAACACAACATTGTAAAGAAGCTATACTCCAATAAAAATTAATTAAAACAAAAACAAAAACAAAATTTTAACTACTCTTGTGCATATGTAGTAGTATCACATTGTGATTTAGCTTACATTTTTCTGATGACCAATAATGTTCAGCATATTTTTATGTGCTTGTCTGCTATTTGTAGATCTTCTTTGTGAAATGTCTATTAAAATATTTTGCCCATTTAAAAAAAAAGAGTAGAACTGATGAATAAAGTGTGATATATTCATAAAATGATAAATATCATAAAGACTTCATAAAATACTTTATGATAAATTCATAAAATGAAATGAAATATAGGAACAAAAATGAATGAACTACAGCTAACCAGAAAAACATGAATGAATCATACTTTTGAATAAAAGGAGCCAGATACAAATTAGATAGATAGATAGATAATAGATAATTTGATTTCCCTTTATAAAACTTTCAAAAACAGATAAACTAACCTGTGGTACCTGTGGTATTAGGAGTTAAGATAGAAGTTACCTTTGGGATGGAGGGAAAGGTAGTCATTGGAAGTGGCTTTTAGGGCGTTGACAAAGTTTTATTTTTTGACCTGAGTAGTGTTTCTATGGGAGTTTGCTTTGTGGTATTCCATTAACATTGTGTATTTATGTTGTGTGAACTTTTCTGTTTGTGTGTTAGATTTCAGTGAAAAATAAGAAAAAAGGAAAGAAAAATATCCAACAGTGGGTGAGACATAACGGGAAAGAATCCCAAAAAGGGCAATTAAACTGTAGATAGAGCATCATCTGTGATAGTGATGTTCCTTCAAAGTGTTGTACACTGAATTTTCAAAGCTCTTGGGAACCTCCCAAGTGCTTTACAAGGTCTTTGGGGAGGAAGGAGAAAATGATAAATCTAGATTAAAATATTTGTGTGTTGCAATCTGATGCAAAGTTCATCTGTATGGCCTTCTGAGGTTATTCTGTGTGTTCATGTATTGTCCTAATGCTACATGTAGGACATCTCCCAACAGTCATGTAATTTCTAATGATGTCATCCACTACCTGGTACTCACCTCTCTCACAGAACTGATCATACCTATTCTCACTGCCTGTTTATTTTTCTCTCTACTGTGAATAAAAAATTACTGAAGGCCAGAGACTGTCAAATTTTCTAAGTGCTCTATCCTCAGTTTCTAACACAGTACCTGGCATGTAGTAAGCACTTAATGACTACCTGCTCAGCATGTAAATGAAAATCTTATAAATAAATAAAATTAAATCTTTCACAGCACCTTGAAAATTAATCAGATTAGCAGGGCATTCTGCTTTGAACTCTCTGGGTAATAGAGTCCTCACAGGCTGAAAGTTCTGCCTATAATATTCCTGCCCTGCAGATGTCCATTCATCAGAGTCCCTTTGTAGCTGCATTTATTGAAACATAAACTCAAATTTATTTTCAAATAAACATCGTGTACAAATTATTTGTCAATGGAATCTTATCAAACCTTTAGCATGTGAGTGGTTGTTCCCTTGGATATTGATTGGATATCCCATTTAGAACCGAGGACACTCGTGAAAAACATCAGGTTAGAAGAAACGCATGTGGATCTACTCTCAAATTCCTTGCTTTTTTATTATTTTCAAATAACTTTCCTTTCTCACACATACAAACACAGAAGCAATTTTTCTAATTGGCTGCTATACTTTCCTCCACAATCACAGAGGTAACAATGATCTTAGTACCTTAAATATATAATAAGACCGGAGATAATAAACTTCAAGAAATTTGTTTGGGCACACCACTCTATGAAATTTTAATAACAGGGGACATTTTAAAAACTCAAAATATTGCAGGACAAGAAATCAAAATTCCATACCTCAGTCACTGCTATAGAAAAGCTGAAGCTGGGAAGCGTGGTGAGGATTACACACATCATCATAACAGGTCTCCTAGCAAAGGAGAAAAAATAAGCAAAAGCAATAATGTACAAGATCAACAGTTCCTGTTACATTTTGCCAATTTTGCAGTTCCTGTTCCATTCATCTATAGTTTTTCTAAGAAGCTAGTGCTTCCCTATTTCCATTTCCCAAATGTTTGAGTATGGCAAAGGGGAACACACACAAAAGCCAGAATGCTTTTCTAGAACAAAGGGGTGAGGGGTTTCCAAATAATTAGCAAACCATCAACTGCTGAAAGCATCACAGTACAAGACGAATGACATTCAATATTTTCAAAATTCATTCATCAGAATCCTGTTCCTCTTGTTCAGGGTCTGGCGACCAACTGAAAAAAAAGAACAGCATGACCTTCTCAAATGATGCTATACCCCATGTTGTAAAATTGATTTTTCAAAAAATATACTTAGAAACAATATACTGTTAGATAGTTAAAGACGACTTAGAGTGAAAACACCTAGATTTTTTTACGTGAACCACCTTCCCCCCCAAAAAAAATCATATAGACATAAAAATCACATAGTTTTAAAATTTGTTTTTGGACCACTTTTTAAGCCTTGCATGATCAAGCAATCAAATAGCTATTGAGATATAAATATAATAGTCTATCAGGACAGAGAGAATTAAAATGTATATTTAACATCACTAATTTATGGGAAGATAAAATATACTCAGAGGTTTTCTATAGTGAAATATTTACCCCCTCTTTCCTTAGTTAAATACGTATTATACGAATTACATATATAGGATAGTATGTGTTTAAGTTCAAAAAGTATTGTTGGCGTCTTACAAATGACTAAGAATTCTTCTTGGTCCCACCATTTCACTCTACCCCAGTCCCATCCTAGATGTTCTAGGTATAGACATAAGATAGGGCATTGGATAGCCCATCTCTCATAGCCAGACTCAGTACAACCTGCTAAAACCAGAGGTAAGATGGAATTTTAAATTGGTAGCTTTGCCTCCTTCTCTGAGCCCAGATCCAGATTCCTGCAGCACTCAGCTCTCTGAGGCTAGCTGGAGCATTCACAGAGTCCTATTCTCAGCTTGACCTCTAAAAAATAAGAGTGCCCCAGGGATTATTCCTGCACCACTTATTTATCTATATTATCTTCCCTGATGATCTCAGCCAATCCCATTGCTTTAAACACCACCCACTTGCCCATGACTCACAAATAGATTATAGTATATATACACTGGCCTCTATCCTGAGCTCTGGACTTGGACACCCAACTATATATACACTGGCCTCTATCCTGAGCTCTGGACTTGGACACCCAACTATCTATCTGGCACCTCCACTCAGATGTCTAATAGGCAGCTCAGACTTAACATGCCTAAAAAAGAACCCATACCCATTCCAATCATCATCAAATGCTGTCTGATGATTTAATGCCAGAATGTATTTTGAATCAACCTCTGCTAACACCGTGGTTCTCTCACTATCATATCTCATCTGCAGTGTTTCGTAACCAGTTTCCTGTTAGTGTCCTTCTTGCCTAGCAATATTTTCTCCATGGAGCAAACGTCTGATTTTTCAAATGTAAAACACCTCTTGTTACTGCCCTGCTCAAAAATCACCAAAGCTGGGAGGAGCGGGGAATGGGGAGTTGCTGTTTAATGGCTACAGAGGTTCAGTTTTGCCAGATGAAGAGGGTTCTGTGGATGGATGGTGGTGATGGTAGCACACCAATGTGCATGTACTTAATGCCAATGAGCTGTGCACTTAAAAATGGTTAAGATGGTAAATTTTATGCTAGGTGTATTTTACCACAAAATACACTCATTTGTATATTTTAAAGATTTTTAAAATATTTTCAATGTATGACTAGTGTAATTAGAATAAAATTGAAACCTATCACTGTTGCCTAAGTGTTCTACGTGATGTGATTTCTCTTATTTCTCCTACTCTCTTCACTTAGAATGACCTGCCTCTTCCCCACCATCCACTTAATCCTGCCATACTAGCACCCTGGTTATTCTGTGATCACACCAAGCTTGCCCCACCTTCGAGCCTTACACTGGCTCTTCCTTTTTGCCAGGGTGTCTCTAGATCGTAGACCTAAATCTAGATCATAGATCTTCCATGTCTGGCTCCTGTGTGCCTATCCCCAAGGTAAGTTCCATGGGGCTATGTACCTTATCTGAATTGTTCATTACTTTAGCTCCAGCATTAGAACAATGTTTCTAAATCTTTTTTGTACAATAAACTTCCTGGGAATCTGCTATGGACCCTTCTCAGAATAGAATTTTTAAATGCATAAAATACATAGACTACAAAACAAAGCAATTATATTGAAATACAGTTATCCGGGCTTCCCTGGTGGCGCAGTGGTTGAGAGTCCGCCTGCTGATGCAGGGAACTCAGGTTCGTGCCCCGGTCCGGGCAGATCCCATATGCCGCAAGCGGCTGGGCCTGTGAGCCATGGCTGCTGAGCCTGCGCGTCCGGAGCCTGTGCTCCGCAATGGGAGAGGCCGCAAAAAAAAAAAAAAAGAAAGAAAAGAAAAGAAACACAGTTATCCACATTCTTTTAAAATTTTGATTTAGTAATATATACACTTATCTAAGAATACAGTGTCTTCTTATTTTCTTTGGAGCATTCAAGATCTAGTGGAAACTGTAGTCTCTCATAATTTCAAGGTAGTGAAGATCATAAACCGTAATCTGAAGTATCTACAACAATTGTAATGTGATATGAAAAAAAATCTATGTAATAAAATTACAGGTCCTGCTAATACTACTGTTGTTTGTTACCAACATTCATAATGGAAAGAAATGCCATCTTTCAATCAGAGGTTAGCGAAAATAGAGATGTAACTTGTTTCTCATCCAAGTTCAAGAACCCCATAACCCTGGAGAATGTCTGGCACAGAGTAGGAATTCAATAAATGCTAAATGAATGAAGAGAATAGTTAATAAGTGAATACTAATCCAAATCTATGTTTTATTTAAGCAGAAATAATGATAACCTGTATTTGAAAATGTTGACTTACTGCTAACATATGCTTCTAATGTATTAATGAGTGGTATGGGTTAAATTGTGTCCTCCCTAAAAGAAGTTCCAACCCCTAGGACCTCAGAAAGTAACCTTATTTGGAAATAGGGTCTTTACAGAGGTAATAAGTTAAAATGAGGTCATTAGGGCAGGCCCCCATCCAATAAGACCAGTGGCCTTACATAAAAGGAAATTTGGAGACAGGTATGTACAGAAGGAAGATTACATGAAGAAACACAGGAAGACACCATGTGAAGATGAAGACAGAAATCAGGGTGATGCATCTATAAGCCAAGGAATGCCAAAGATTGCCAGCAGACCATCAGAAGCTAGAAGAGAGACTTCCCTGGTGGCACAGTGGATAAGAATCTGCCTGCCAATGCAGGAAACACGTATTCAATCGCTGGTCCAGGAAGATCCCACGTGCTGTGGAGCAACTAAGCCTGTGCGCCACAACTACTGAGCCTGCATACTGCAACTACTGAAGCCCACGTGCCTAGAGCCCATGCTCCGCAACAAGAGAAGCCACCACAGTGAGAAACCCGCGCACTGCAATGAAGAGTAGTCCCCTCTCGCTGCAACTAGAGAAAGCCCGCACACAGCAGCGAAGACCCAACACAGCCAAAGATAAATTTTTTTAAAAATGTTAAAAAAAAAAAAAAAAAAAAAAAAAAGAAGCTAGAAGAGAGGCTTGGACTGGATTCTCCCTCATAGCCCTCAGAAGGAAGCAAGCCTCCCAACACTTTAATCTCAAACTTCTAGCTTCCAGAACTGTGACACAGTAAATTTCTGTTGTTTAAACCACCCAGTTAGAAGTTCTTCATTATGACAGTCTTAGGAAACTAACACAGATTTTGCTATAGGGAAGTGAGATACTGCTGTAACAAATACCCAAAATGTGGAAGTGGCTTTGGAATTGGGTAATGGATAGTCTGGAAGAGTCTGAAGATGCAGGATAGAAAAAGGCTAGATTACCCAGAAGAGAATGTTAGTGGAAATACGGAAGTTAAAGGAGATTCTGGGGAGAGCTCAGAAAGGGGAGAGCTGTGCAGAAAGCCTCTTGCATTCTAGAGAACACATATATTATTATGAACAGGATGCTGCCAAAAATATGAACATTAAAAGGCCCTTTGGTGAGGTCTCTGACAGAAATGAAGACTGTGTGACTGGAAAATGGAGGCGCTCCTTTTTATACAGTGACAGAGAATTTGGCTGAAATGTGTTCTGTTGAGTAGAAAGGAGAACTTGTAAGCAATGAGCTCAGACACTTAGCTAAGGGAATTTCTAAGCAAAGTGTTGAAGGCACTGCCTGGTTTCTCCTTGTTGACTAGAGTAAAATGCAAGAGGGGAGAGATAAATTGAAGAAGGAATTGTTAAAAAAAAAAAAAAAGCCCAATCTTGAAGATTTAGAAAATTCTCACCCTATGCATATTGCAAAAAAAAAAAGAGAAAGCATGTTCTGGAGACAACAGTAAGGGTGTGGCTTGTGAATCCAATCAACCATCTCAGCAGAAACCCTGACAGCTTGCACTGAAGGGGGACAGAGATGGGACAAAATGAAGAAAGGCTGTGAGACTTCTGGGGACGAACAGCAGGAAACAGGCTAAAACAGAGCTATATGGCTGCAAATATGTACTATCCTTCAAGAAAAGGGAAGAATAACTCTGATGATGCTTCAGAGGCCAGGGAAGCTGCCGCTGCCACCACAGGCCCAGGGGTTCCCACCTCAGATCCAGAGAGCAGGGCTGCTGCCCAAGGCCAAGAGGGTGGAGCCACCACCCTGATGAGCCCAGAGGACAGAGTGTCCAGACACAGAGGTTTATTGTCAAGCCTTAAAACTCAGAACTGTTGGCTAAAACCAATATACAGGCAGACCTTGTTTTGCCACGTTTCGCGTTATTGTGCTTTGTAATAAACTGAAGGTGTGTGGTATCAATGAGACCACACTCAGACATTAACAAGCCAACCAGCATCCCAAGGAGGCACCCCAAAGAGTAAAAGGTCCAGAAATCATAAGACAAGAAATACTGATGGAGCCTGGACACTGGAGAAGAGAAGATGTCAGTGAGCTCAGAAAACAACTATACCCCAATTTTTAAAAATTCAAAGAAATATTCAAAAAAAAAAAAAATACTTGATGCATCTTATGAAAAAAAAAAAAAGGAAAGCAAAAAAAAGGGGGAATCAGGGGGCGATGGGTAGAGCTCCTGGCCGTGGCCAAATTCACTGGCATATAAAGGGGGGCAGAGGATGTAAGGAAAGCAAAGGGAGAATCAGGGGGCGATGGGTAGAGCTCCTGGCCGTGGCCAAATTCACTGGCATATAAAGGGGGGCAGAGGATGTGACATGTACAAGGAAGATTGGAAGGAAGCTACATGGTGGCAGAGTGTATTTCAATACAAGGAAATAAGGAAGGCTCTTCTCATAATTAGAGACACAAAAAGTCGTAAATTCCCATTAAAATCAGAGGCAGACTGTCTTGTGAGAAATAGTGCCCTAGATGAACGCTAAGGTGCCTTCCAGCTTCAGAATGATGCCAACGCTGAATTCTACAAGCAAGGGGAAGCGTAGAGTTTTAAAGGTGGAACTGACTGCAGACACCATTTTTCAAGAAGATTATGACTCTGTCAACAGGACTGGGAGGGAATGAGGGGGACAGAGAGGCCAAAGGCAAGGACAGCAGCTGGTGAAGGCTGCCAGAGCCACAGCAGGTTAATAAAATGCTCTTCATGCCTCCTTTTGAACACAAGCGACCAGAACAAGGGATCTGACGCTGGGCCTGAACAGGTGAAAAGTTGGGGAACTATGCCAGAACCTCAAGTGCACACCTCCAGGTGGCCCTGGAAATCAGCGCCTGACTGGGGAGAGGAAAACAGCCATGGAGAGCAAGGTCCTGGATGAAAGAGAAAGAACTCATGGAATCTGGCGACATTGCATATGCAGCAGAGAAAAGCAAAAGTGAATCCACTCACGCCGCTTTACTGGAGATTGTGGGACAAGCAGAGAAAGCCTGTAATCAAGGAGGAGAAAATGATCAGTCCTGAGTGTTTCAGAAGATGACAGACAGACTGAAAGAAAGGGGATGCTCTGGGAAGAGGTAACTGTTAAGCACCAGGGTTTAGTTCGTGGTAACTCACCGATGACCTTCTCAGAGGTGCTGAAAAGAGCGAGCTCTCCCTCCACGGGTTAGCCTGTCACTCATGTGTGTTACTGTGGACCACTTAGGGGCTCAGACCCCAGACACCCTGGGGTTGGTCTTGGCTCCCTACTCACTGGCCCCAACCTCTGTGCCCCAATTTCCTCACTTGTTAAATGGGCACTGTAAGCTTTCTTCAAAAAGCTTAGAGAATTAACTAAAATAATACAGGCAATGTGCTTACAACACTACTTGGTACATAGTAATTTTTCAGTCAATATTTGGTCTTATTTTACTATGATGACAGCTATAACTATTACTGCTGCTACCACCACTGCCACCTGAAACAAATCAACAGCAAATCTGGGGGCATATGTTAAGGATGTAAACAAGGTAAAATGTTCCAAAATGTTGGAGTCTTTATAAGTTAGCACTGTCCAGGATAACCCTGACTTCCACAGCAGTCTGGGAATCCCCAAAAGTCCTCCAGGATTATTTTGCCCCAAGGTACCCTGTCTGAGGAAATCTGCTTCAGTTTCTGGCTAGTTTGTCAATGTTTTCACCTATTCACTGATATCCCAGGCAAAGATTCCTCTTATTTACTGGGATATAAAATTTGGTGTGGATATAAACAGCTTTTCTTCGTTCCTCAAACCAGCTCCCTAGTCTTTTATAAATTATGACAGGCAACCGTAAAAAGGAACAATCATTCCAAAAGAATGAGGAAGTGTTTAACAAGAATAAAGGAAAGAACACCAGATAAAAGTTCAGACTACTTTTCGTTTAGTGTGTGTCTTAAGCTCTCTGACATTGTTTCCTGCCTTATAAAATGGCAATTATATCCATTCCCTCAACTTTACAACACAGGCATGCAGGTCAAGCGAGAAAATGAAAAATAAAACACACACTGTAGAGAACAGACTTGTGGTTGCCGAGGGGGAGATGGGGGAGGGTAAGGGATGGACTGGGAGTTTGGGATGAGCAAATGCAAACTATCACATACAGAATGGACAAACAATGAGGTTCTACTGCGTAGCACAGGGAACTATATTCAGTATCCTGAGATAAACCATAATGGAAAAGAATATTAAAAAATGTATATATATGTATAACTGAATCACTTTGCCTGTGGCAGAAATTAACACACATGATAAATCAACTATACTTCAATTAAAAAAATAAATAAATAAAAGCATATTTTATATATATATGCAAAATACTTTATAAGATATTCATGATACCACTTTATTGACCCTCATTACTCTCAAAGGATAAAAGAGACCTACAAGATTCTCCAGATATGCAGAGTATCACTTATAACATAGAATTTTCTTCAGTTTTATCACTTTTATCATCACTTCTACCACTTCTCAGAGTCATTCTGAGGATTATCCCAGATCATGTTTTCAATGGAAACATGATTCAGTCTGAGGTCACAACACTAATATTCACTGGGTCCTTACTATGTGCCAGGCACTGTGCTCGGAACTTTACATGCATAATCTTATTCAGTTTCTTAAAACAACCCAATAAAGGAACTAGGTCATCCCTGTTCTGCTCATGAGAAAACCAAAATTTAAAGAATTTAAAGAACTCACACAAGGTCTCCCAATCAGGGTCAATGCTGGGATTTGAACTCAGGTCTGCAACTCTCAGCCATATTGTCAGGGCTTCACTAGCTGGCTGACTCACTCTCTCCTGAATATCAGCCTGACAGGGCCCATGACGCCAACGTGGACATACAGAGAGGTTCTCAAATAGGCCCATCAACAGTGTATCTGTGAATGCTAAGGATCTATGAAATCTCACATAAACAACTATTTATCTAAGTATTCTTCAAAAATAATTCACACTTTCAATCCCTACTTTCTATAGTAGCAATAATGTTTGCATCATCTTCATCTAGGAATCAGGTTATATGACACATGCACGCTATGTTACCACATATATTAAAATATCCTTGGGGCTTCCCTGGTGGCACAGTGGTTGAGAGTCCGCCTGCCGATGCAGGGGACACGGGTTCGTGCCCCGGTCCGGGAAGATCCCACATGCCGCGGAGCAGCTGGGCCCGTGAGCCATGGCCGCTGAGCCTGTGCGTCCGGAGCCTGTGCTCCGCAACAGGAGAGGCCACAACAGTGAGAGGCCCTCGTACCGCAAAAAAAAAAAAAAAAAAAAATATCCTATACACGTTTTTGGGACCCACATATAACATCCAAATATACATCTTTAGGGGAAATGTATCCTAATGACACTAGAAGAATTGCATTTTTCTTGAAACACACTTTGCATTCAAAGTCAGAAAAAATACAGGAGAAGTTGCATAAGTTAGAAGAAACAGCACACAATAAGATCAGTCTGGGCTCACCAATCCCAGCTCTACCAGTTATAAGCTTTATCACTAGACAAAGTTAATCACATGTTCAAGTTTCCATTTCTTCATCTATAACACAAGAATACTAGTGCATACCTACTAGGTTGTCATAAAGTTTAACTTTAACAGTACGGAATGTGTAAGGCTCCTAGACTAGTACTCAGTAACAATTTCTTCTTTTCTAGGCCAGTAAGAGATAATAATCGCTCATAAAAGAGGTCATGAGGGAACAGTTTCACTGAAATCATAGATAACCTGTCCTCTATCTAAAACTATTTAGAACACTCATGGCCGGCCACACCCACAAATAGAAAAAAAAGACTGGAAGAGTATTTCCCAAAAGAACTCACTGGAAGATGTAATTGTTGTGACAGCCGAAGACAACTTAGCACAAGGGGAGTAGCTGGACCAGACGTACAGACAAAAGCAGCAAACAAACACAAACACAAACACTAGGGGGTAGAAATGAAAGACTACTCTCTTCCTTACTTTCAATTGCCCCCAGAGACTGGGACCTCATCCTTCAAAGAAGCAGTTTCGGGTAGTGGTTAGAAGTACCAATTACAGAATCAGATGGACCTAGGTCCAAAGTATAGCCCTTTCACTCACTTGCCAATTGACCGGGTAAGTTTCTTAACCTCTCTAATCATCAGTTTCGTCTTGGAAATAATAATGAGAAGCTCATAAAAAATATACACTTCACAAGGTGGGATGGGATGAAATGAAATTCATACATAAATTTTATAGTACATAATAAGTGATCAGTAAAGAAGCAATTATAGCTTAATCACAATAACAATAATAGTATATTAATAATAGTAAGCAACATGGGAAGGTTTGCTGCCTGAATGATATTTCAGACCTAAGGTCCTAGGGATTGAGCCAATGTAAAAAAACTCAAAGAGCACCTTCCTGGGCATGATCAACTTGCCACTGGTTTACTCCTGTACTCATTTACACATTCCCCAGCCTGGCCAGGAGTCTTCAACAGTCGAAGCCACTCCTAGTGGGTGTGAGGGGTGGAGGGCCCAGCTCAGCTTCAGACCCACCCCTTAGTTGATGCTGAGGATTTGGGTCAAGTGTTGGAAAACACTTAAACCCCAATGATGCCAACCACGTGATTTATTTTCGGAAACCTCAGAGGAGCTCTGCCTGCGGGGCACTGAAAGTCCCCTGGTGATTTTGGGGGTGACACCCAGTGTCAGTACCTAAAGAGCCCTTCCTGTGCCCCACGCTTCATGCCTCCCCTGCCACACACTTGCAACAGGATTTCTCGTTATACTGCTGTGTCTATTACTTTTATATTTCTGCCTTTGCTTGGGTTAAAATTCCCGACTCCTTGCTTTTCAAATGTGTTCTATGTTGTCCAACTTTTTTTTCTTGGCCACACCATGTGGCTTGCGGAATCTTAGTTCCCTGACCAGGGATCAAACCCAGGCCCCCCAGTGGAAGCACAGAGTCCTAACCACGGAATCGCCAGGGAAGTCCCTATGTTGTTCAACTTTAAAAGATCAGTATGGGGATCTTCCCTGGTGGTGCAGTGGTTAAGAATCCTCCTGCCAATGCAGGGGACATACATTCGAGCCCTGGTCCAGGAAGATCCCACATGCCACGGAGCAACTAAGCCCGTGTGCCACAACTACTGAAGCCTGTGCGTCTAGAGCCTGTGCTCCGCAACAAGAGAAGCCACCGCAATGAGAAGCCCGCACGCAGCAACTAGAGAAAGCCTGCGCGCAGCAATGAAGACCCAATGCAGCCAAAAAAAAAAAAAAAAAA
>NW_006787833.1:43885-60631 GCF_000442215.2 Lipotes vexillifer
CCTCTCACTGCTGCGGCCTCTCCCGTTGCGAAGCACAGGCTCCGGACGCGCAGGCTCAGCGGCCATGGCTCACGGGCCCAGCCGCTCCGCGGCATGAGGGATCCTCCCGGACCGGGGCATGAACCCGTATCCCCCGCACCGGCAGGCAGACCCTCAACCACCGCGCCACCAGGGAAGCCCCCAATCCCCTATATTTATATCTAACCAAATTCAGGCAAAGAGAAATACCCAAAATCTGAGTCTTCATCTAGGAGAATGACCCCTCATTTTTCTTCCAAGTGCTTGAAAAGGGAGTTTGGATTCACTTTGCCAGTCTCCTAACAAGACTTCTTCCTGGTACTTGAAATATTTATTTGTTCTTGCACATTGATTGCTATGCAACACAGTCCAGCATTATTTTTATTTTGCGGGTCAGGAAGCTAACATGGCGATACGAGGAACTGGTTGTCAGGACCGACACATGCAGAGTTATCTATATCTAGTCCAAAAGCAAATATCAAATATTTAAAAGACAACAGTGGTCCCCATGAATATCCCTCCTTTGCAAACCGCTTTGGAACAGCTGTGATGGGCACTCTGCTGGGTGTGGGGTGCGACAGTGAAGGAGGGACAAATGTTCCTGCCTTGAAAACGCTCACAATCCACGCAGGAAACAAACCTACAGCAACAAAAAATTAACTGAGGTCAGAAGTATAGCATAAATGCCATGGTATCCCAGAGAACTTCCTCTTGGGGCTGTGGGAAGGGGAGGGAAAGATGATGATGAGGCCCGAAGGTGGGTGTTGGGGTGTCAGTGACATTTCAGGCAGGCAAAGAAGCAAGGAGGGAGGAATGGTGGTGACAGTCTGGTGTGTATGGCAGGACCCAGGGGAAAGTGATGCTAGAAAAATCGTCTGGGGTCAGAACGTCCATGTCCCATGAAGGATTTGGGGCGTGTGTGTGTGCGTGTGTGCACGTGTGTGTCTGTGTCAAAAAGCATTTTCTGAACAGAGGAGTCACTTGAACACCTGGAAAGGAGGGACGGTGCTGATGTGAAGGCAGGACAGGAATGGTATTAACCTAGAGACAGGGAAGCCACCTGGGTGCCACAGAGGAGCCTGATACATCAAGTGCAGGAGTGACGAGGAGAGTCCAGCACCCACACACGCTGACCCAACCCCTCCTACCTGCTGGCTTTGTCAGATGCCACCCCACCTCACCACCCGACCCCCACGTGCATTTCTCTCAGCTTCTCTCCCCCAAGGATCCCTTCGCAGAAGGGACCCCGGGGCTGCCTGGCTCTCGGGATGCACCTAGGATTCTGGGGGTGGCCCCAAGGATTCACACCTCCTGCCCTCCCACTGCAGGATAATCAGACAGGCGGCTCCTCTAGCGGTCAAGTTACCCTCTTTGACCTCGAATCCACTGACGTGGAGCAGAAGCCCTCACAAATGAAAGAAGAGACTTGGAAGGACAGCAAGAATACGAAAGGATGGGGCAGAAAACCATCTGAGCAGAGGTTCTGTTAAGGCAGCTATTTCTAATAGCATACCATTGGCATCAATTGTCTGTATCATCCCTGACAAAATTTCTGTTTAAATGATACTAGATACAAACTAGATTTTAACCTCCTAACCCTCGGTCTTGAGTCATCTAGTGCTACAATGTATTATAATTTCTTCCACAAATTTTGTGTATTAATAGGAATTGTGATCTGAGCATTTGAAGACAGGTGTCGAGTAAAAACAGCCTGGCTCTTACCTGGACTGTAATTCCATTTATTTCCATGTACGGGAATTTGAAACTGAGACTCACTTTATATTTCTCGCCTCTAATCTTCCTCCAGTTCCTATTCTGTCTTCACCTTTACCTTCAAAGATAAGGCCAAGAGTGTTACATTCACGTGATGGGACCAGCTGTTCTCCACCACAGGGAACGCCCTGATACTAGCTGTGCTTTCCTTGAGTGGCAGGGAGTTTATGACTGTCGTCCTCTGCCCACAACGAGCCCAACTCCATGTAAAGGAAAGACTGATTGTGTTACCCTTGTAACATCATGGTAGATCATGGTAGAGGCTTAGTGAGTAACTTACGCTTTGGTACGGAGATGACACAGACACACAGGTAGGACCTAAGAAGGTGTACGGAGTGAGTTGGACAGCCCTATCCTGCCCAGGCCTCCAACCCCCCTCCTCTAGCCACATCTGGATGAACAGGCACGGGGCTACAGAAGGTTCAGCCGTCTAAACGGGGCCTGGCATAACCTAGGCCAATCACTTTCTTACCCATAGGAATTTGAACTAAAAAACGTGGAGAATTTGACAAGTGGAGTTAAAGGAGGCCATGATTTTGAGTCAGGATCAGAGTGGCTCAAACTGTATGTGCTAGAACCACCCCTGACATGTGGTCAAACTCAGTAACTAGCTGAATGAATGAGTGAGTGAATGAGTGAATGAGTGTATGAATGAATGAGTGAATGAATGAATGAACAAGTGGAAGCCAAATGGTGAGGGAATAGGAGGTCAATCCAGAGAGTGAGCTGACTGGGACAGATCGATGGGGCGATACAAGCACAAAAAGAAAACCAGTCCCCCAGCTGCTCGACTCTCCAGGTCACCTGTATTCTTACAAAACAGGGCTTCCATTCTTTGCAACCAAAGGGCTTGAGTATAAGACAAAAAAAAAAGAAAAATGTGTTTATGAGCAGGGGCCAAATATCATACAGAAACTGTGTAAAACTACTGGATGATTCAGAGGAGAGGATTGAAAAAAAATCAAAGTCAAGTTGGTTAGAGAAGGTGAATTTTGGCCTACATTGATTTTTCTTTTCTTTTCTTTCCTCTTGTTTTTTTTTTTTGGTTTCACAGGGGAATTCTAAGAAACCTTTATTTTTAAAAAAATTTTTATTGCAGGATAGTTGATTTACAATGTTGTGTTACTTTCTGCTGTACAGCAAAGTGAATCAGTTAGGCATATACATACATCCACTCTTTTTTAGATTCTTTCCCATGATATCACTTATATATGGAATCTAAAAAAAAAAAATGGTACAAATGAACTTATGTATCAATTTTTCTATTGACTCAAAGCAAGATCTATATATTGTTACAGCAATCTTCTCTATATAGTAAAATTGTATTTTCTTTGAAAATAATAATTTTAAGAATTTTCATGATGCAGTGAGGTGGGGAGAGGGGTGGGAGAGAGAAGAAATGGATGTTTGTTCTGAAATACTATAGTTGTAGATTTAAATGTAAATTTAAGATCCAGAAAGATAATCCACCAAACTGTTAAGAGTGATATCCCTGGGGAATGGGTGAGTTGGGGCAAAGGGGGTTTTGCTTTGTTTTTTTTTTTTTTTTTTTTTTTCCTTGCGTTATGCGGGCCTCTCACTGTTGTGGCCTCTCCCATCTGCGGAGCACAGGCCCCGGACGCGCAGGCCCAGCGGCCATGGCTCACGGGCCCAGCCGCTCCGCGGCACGTGGGATCCTCCCGAAACGGGGCACGAACCCGCGTCTCCTGCATCGGCAGGCGGACTCTCAAGCACTGCGCCACCAGGGAAGCCCTGCTTTGTTTTTTAAATTAATATTGGCATAGTTGGAATATTTCACAAGCATAAAAATTAGAAAATAATTTTAGACCAATAAAAGTCAATTGGGGGGGCTTCCCTGGTGGCGCAGTGCTTCAGAATCTGCCTGCTAATGCAGGGGACACGGGTTCGAGCCCTGGTCTGGGAGGATCCCACATGCCGCGGAGCAGCTAGGTCCAACTACTGAGCCTGCGCGTCTGGAGCCTGTGCTCCGCAGTAAGAGAGGCCGCGATAGTGAGAGGCCCATGCACCGCGATGAAGAGTGGCCCCCACTTGCCACAACTGGATAAAGCCCTCGCACAGAAATGAAGACCCAACACAGCCAAAAATAAGTAAGTTAATAAACTCCTACCCCCAACATCTTAAAAAAAAAAAAAAATTAAAAAGTCAGTTGGGGCTTCCCTGGTGGCGCAGCTGTTGAGAGTCCGCCTGCCGATGCAGGGGACACGGGTTCGTGCCCCGGTCCGGGAAGATCCCATGTGCCGCGGAGCGGCTGGGCCCGTGAGCCATGGCCGCTGAGCCTGCGCGTCTGGAGCCTGTGCTCCGCAACGGGAGAGGCCACAACAGTGAGAGGCCCGCGTACCACAAAAAAGAAAAAAAAAAGTCAATTGAGCAAAGAAATTCCAGCTTAATAAAAATGTTGTGCTCTATCTTTTAGAATCTTCCCTCCACAAATTTGTTTTCCCTCACTTCCAAGCAAAATGAACAAATTTCACTCCCACTTATCCCTTCAGTGGCTGTACTAAATAGCAGTGAAATAGCCAAGAGGCAAGCAGGAGATGGGGGAACGCCCTGAAGAACTGTTTCCTCACTGGGCAGTTAGGGTTGAATTTGAATGTCTTCTCCTGACCTCACAGGAGAGTGTGAATAAGTGTAGTCTTCACCCTTCAGCCCCAGATTAAGGGTTTTAGCCTTTGTGAAACCTTTCCTTACTTTCCTTCTCCAAGTAGAAGCGAGTATTTCCTCCCGTATGTAAAACAGCTTTCAAATACTCCCACTGGAGCACTTGTCTCCCTACAATGTTTGCACACTGGTTTCCCTATAAAACCGCAAGCTCCCTGAAGGCAGAGAACATCTGCTTTCATCTTTGTACCATCATTTCTCAGCACAATGCCTGGCACATAATACGCCCTTAGTACATACTTGGGAAAGGAAGGAATGAACAGATGAAGGGTAAGAGAAGTGGTGGGCAGCGGGGAGAATGTGCTAGGCTGTGAAAATGGCTAACTCGTCTTTCATTCCACGAGAATGCAGTTGCTACACTGACCCTTCAGAAGGAGAAGTCATGTACTACCTGTCCCAATACAATCTGTTCACTCAGCTCATGAGTTTCAATGTCCTTCAGTGGTCCCAATGACAGCCGCCATGTCTCCTTCCTAGATAGCCATGGCTTCAAGGACAAAGCCCCTGGGGATTGCCGAGCTTGTTAATCTCACGATGTGTGTTCGGAAAAGACTATGCCCCTTACAAGCATTCACAAAGACTTTATAGGTCCCAACGTTACAATGTCTTTCCCAACATTTTCCAACCCACATGCCCTCAAGAATGCATATCCATGATGAGTTTGCATCGTTAATGAAGGACGTTGGAGAGGACTGTCTGGTAATTGTCTGGTCCGAGGCATAGCCTTTAATCATTTCAGGGTCCTCAGCCCTTCCAAAGTATCATTTGTCTAAATTTTCCAGAACAGATTGGGAGGCAGGGAAGTTTCCTTCATGAGGGATAGAGTAACTAGCGAGCTTGCCAAAGAAAAAGAAAGCCATGATGCCAGCATTAAGCTACTGGGGAAAAAATAATGCCACACCCCTGACTCGGAGACAAAGACAAAGGGATACAAGAGAGGATTTACGATCACCTACCCCTTCAGCTGGGACCAGTTTATGCCAATCCTGATTCCTTCCCTTCTAAGTCCCCTGATGAGTCCGCCATGCAATTGCACTGCCAGTAATTAGAAGGACACGGAGGGGGACATTTTCAAACCACCCAAATTCTTTACTTGGATTTGCACAAGACTGATTTGAAGAAATCTGTCCCTGAGTCTGCTCTTTAATGCTGGCTTTAACAACTTCCTGGTAGGAAACAGATTTGGTTTTCTGAAGCTGGGTCTGTGGTGGAAAGACTGAGTCTTGTGGTTAGAACTCACTTCCACACAGGAGTGTTGATGCAGTGTTTTTTATTTTAGTAAGCAGAAGATATCATGCTGTCCAGGGTAGCACCTGTTCTCCACACTTCCAACTGTCATTTCCTTCCTGCAGGCAGGAAGTCAAAAATGGAAAGTCTCTTAAATTGTTAGTAAGATCATTTGTAATCTCAAGTTTTGCTCATTGTTTTTGGCATTTCATTCTGTGAAACAAAATGTACAAACTGCCAGGAATGTTCTGGCATATCCGTGGCTTGTTTCCTGTGATCATGTGGTGTTGATATGCAAAAAGGCAGGGTCTGGTGGCAGTGAAACTGCTCTCGGGATCAAGCCGGATCTACGAAGAGCCCAGGGAAGAGGCAAAAGTGTGTCCCTACACCTAATTTACTGATTATTTATCATTTCCAAAGAGTATTTCCAAAATACATTACCGATCCTCATAAGATGATGCCATCAAATAAATCACCTGAAGTAAACTCAGTAAGATTATGTTACCATGTGATATAAGCCCCTTTACTAATGTTATGCTGTCATAGTCCAGACTATACAAATTCATATTACAGGGAAAGGATTAATTTAATCTCTCTGGCTATTTATAAATAAACAACTTTGTAAGAGCAAAGACGACAGCGTATTCACTCTTGTAACCCTTTTAATATCTGGTATCTAGTGACTTTATTCTTCAAATTAACAAATTGTATAGAATGTCCTTACTTTTTATTTTTTAAATAAATTTATTTATTTATTTTTGGCTTCGTTGGGTCTTTGTTGCTGCACGCGGGCTTTCTCTAGTTGTGGTGAGTGGGGGCTGCTCTTCGTTGCGGTGTGTGGGCTTCTCATTGCAGCAGAGCACAGGATCTAGGCATGCGGGCTTCAGTAGTTATGGGGTGTGGGCTCAGTAGTTGTGGCACACGGGCTTAGTTGCTCTGTGGCATGTGGGATCTTCCTGGACCAGGGCTTGAACCCATGTCCCCTGCGTTGGCAGGCGGATTCTTAACCACTGCACCACCAGGGAAGCCCTAGAATGTCCTTACTTTTTAAAAGTAATGGTGCTCTCTTGTAAAATTTTTTCTATCATAATTGTCCAGATCTCAAGAAAGCAGGAAAGAAAGGAAGAACTAAAACTTCCCACTCCTGGTATATAAACACAAATTGTGTGTAGTGGTATATAAATGGGACCTAAGAATTAGAATATTAAAGAGGGGCAGGAAGTCACTTCATTCTTTACAATAATTCTCCGCCTTTATTTTTTAAGGGACTACAATAATCTAGTTGACCTTTGAGTATTCCAAAGTGACAAATGTAAGCAAAGAAATAAAATCCGTTTGAGTGTAGATGCAGCCCTAATTAACTACCGCATATTCATCCCAAAGTTCACAAGAATGATTTAACCTAAATTTCCCAAATCTTCATGGTTAAGGATATGATGGTAGGTTTGCAGCACTCCAACTGTTCCTTACTTAAGATAAAATAACTTGAGAACAACGTGAGTAGATATACCCATATCTTCAGAAAGTATGCAGAAGTGACGATTATCCAGTTATTCTGGTTAATCTAGCTAGATCAAAATCCCTAAGTGGTTGGCCTAAATGCAATGTTCCCTAACTCCATTGCATGGTGCAGGTTTGTTTTGGCTTGTTTTAAGAGGATAGTTTTAAAGATATTGTGGGTTTGGAATCTTCTGAGCTAAATTACCATTTAGACTATAAATGTACATAATTAATATGTCTTCTTGGACTATTTAGTTTGATAAACATTAAATGAAGTCAGTCAGCTGATCTCTTCTCTGTCCAAAGCCCCCCACTGGCTTCTCATCTCATTTAGAGTAAAAGCCCAAGGCTTTACCCGAATTTTCAAGGCCCTACCAACTCAGCACGTTTCTCTCTGGCTTCATTTCCTATTACTCTCTCTCAATATTCAAACACGCCAGGCGTCAAGGCTCCCCCCAGCCCTCCTCCTCGCTGCTGAGCCAACTTCCTCATTTTCCTTAGGTCTTTACTCAAATGACGCCTTCTCAGTGAGACTCTGCTTTTATCCGAAATTCCAATATCCTCCCCCTTCAATTTCTTATCCTTCTCCCCGCTGTTTCTTCCTTACTAACAGCATGATGTTTATGTGACTTATTTATTACGTTAATTGTCTCTTCCCCCAACTAGAAGGCAAGTTTCTTTAGGGCAGGAAGTTTTACCAATTTTGCTCTCTGTTATATACTCATACTAGACTAGTGCTTAGCACATAGTAAGATCTCAATAATTACTCATTGAATGAGTGACATAATGCATTCACAAATGAACTGAGCGGACTCTCTACGCTAGCTACTATGCTAATGCAAGGATACAAAGATGACCAAGACATGATGCTCTCCGCCCTTACAGGTTCATGATCTGGTTGAAGAGACGGATAGAGCCATGAATCATTTCAGTATGAGTGCAATGAGAGATGCGTGTCCGAGTCATCTTCAGTGCAGAGAGGAAGGGGACATGGCCAACCCAGAGGTTCAGGTAAAGTTTCCTGAATAAAAGCAGGCACATTCTCGAGCTCAAGAAACTAGTCTAGCTAGAGAAATAGAATATTCCTTCAAAGGTCTTAATAGAATATACTTTTAAGTTTGCTCCAAGGTGTGACATCTGCAAGATGATGGAATGGGAAGTCCCCAGCCCTAGTCTCCCGACAGAAACACCAGTTTAGCCACTATCCATGGACAAGAATGCCTTTGTGAGAATTCCAGAACCCAGGGAAGAGGCTACAGCACCCCAGTAGAGCACGAAAACTAAGAAAAATCACATTTAAAAGGATAAGAAGAACAGTTTCACTTTGTCTGCATTGCCCCCCAACGCCCCCCAAGCTGGCACATCAACACCAAGAAGGATCCCCTTTGGCCCATGATTTCTCTAGTGGAGAAAAGAGAGACCAAGGTACATATCCAACTTTCCCAGCATTTCAGGGCACTCCTCAGGAGGCCCGCTTCTGTCTCACCTCATGCAGAAAACGGAAGAAATTGGCACAGCTAGACCACCTGGAGACGGTTAAGAAGTTAAAAACAAGTAGGGGTTTTCAGCGGCTAGTACACACAGATCTCAGAGACGGCACCGCAGCCACACAAACAACCCCACCTGACCACAGAGCTCCACCAGCCAGCCCCATTCAACTAGAGACCCCACTAGCCAGTCCTGCCCATCACAAACCCCACAAGCACTGTTGAACTACAGACCCCAAGGACCCTGGAAGTGAACCCCCCTGCCTGTGGATGCCACCAAAATACAGAATCCCAGGATCCCAGGCCAGGCTGAGTCACACTGATGAAGTCCTTTCCCTTCTGGAGCCAGCCTGTTGAGACGGCCTTGAAATTCACAGCCACCAACAAAGGATACAAACATCACAAAGAATCAGGGAAACATAACACCACCAAAGGAAACATTTACTTCTAGTTACTGACCCTAAAGAAATGGAGTTCTACAAACAGACAAAGAATTCAAACTAATCATCTTAAAAAGCCCAATGGACTACAAGAGAACACAGATAAACAACTAAGCAAAATCAGGAAAACACAGGAACAAAATGGGATGGAGTAACACCAGCAAGATGGCAGTGTTAGAATTTCCAGTGCCCATCCTTTCCCAGAAACATCCATTGGAACAACTATCCACATGTAAAAATACCTTCAGAAGAGCTAAGAGTTCCAGGTGAGGGATTACAGCACCTGGATGGAGCACAGAAATAAGAAAAGAGCCATTGAAGATGGCAGGAAAGATAATCACATTATGTGAAGTTACCTAAACTTGGGCAGCCCACTGGGGAAACAGACATCCTTCCAGTGGCAGGAGAATGAAGTGAGCACCCAGCTTCACTGCAGAACCCAGCACTGCCAGCTTCCACAGCCCCAGGTGGCTCCTGTGGTGTCAGGCTTCCGGTGGGCTCCTGTAAACCCAGGATCCCAGCCCATCCCAGCACTGGCACCAGACTGGCCCCCATGAACCCAGGCTCCTGGCCAGGCCCAGTGCCAGGTCTGCTATCACAGACCCAGGCTCCCAACCCACCCCAGCACCATGTTAGCTCCATGAAACCAGGTGCCCAGCCTAGCAGCAAGCCAGCACTTGCAGACCCAGACACCGGGCTCACCCCAGGTTCACAGCACTTAGCTGGCTCTGTGGAGCCAGGATCCAGGCTTGACCACAAGGACTCAGGCACCAAGCCTGCTCATCTGCTGATCCAGGCACCACAGCTGCCAGCCCAGGGCCTCCATCAGCAAGGCCAACCACAGACAACACCAGATGGTTCACCTGGAATGTCTCACTAGTAAAGGGCTTTCCCTGCTGAAGCCAATCTGTAAAAACCGGAAGAGGTGCCTACTTCCTCAAATGCACAGAAACCAACACAAAGCCACAGGATCACTAATAATCAAGGTAACATGATTAGCTCCAGTGACTGACCCTAAAGAAAGGGAGATCTATGAACTGTCTCACAAAGAATTCAAAATAACCCTCTTAGAGCAGGGACAACTAAAGGACACTAGGAAAACAATGCATGAACAATATAAGAAGTTCAACAAAGAAACAGAAACTATTAAAAAAAATCCTAGAGTTGAAGAATAAAATGAACTGAATAACTCAAAAGAGAGCTTTGATAGCGGACTTGACCACACCATAGAAAAACTTAGTAAACTAGAATATAGGTCATATGAAATCCTTCAGTCAGAGCAGCATAAGAAAAAAGAATGAAAAAGAGTGAACAAATCCTCCAAGAACTGTGGGACACCATTGAGAGAAACGATCTACACATTATTGGAGTCGCAGAAGAAAAGAGGGAGAAATGGCAGAAAGCTCATTAAAAGAAATAATGGCTGAGAACTTCTCAATCTGGAGGGAGATTTGGACACCCAAGTTCATGAAGCTAACAGGTCATCCCGAAATTTCAATTCAAAAAGATTTTCTCCAAGATACATTATAATAAAACAGCCTAAAATCAAAGACAAAGAGACAATTAAAAAAAAAAGATAAATAAATTCCTCACATATAAGGGCCCACATAAGTCCATCAGCAAATTTCTCAGCAGAAATCTTGCCAGCCAAGAAAGGGTCCGATGATATATTCAGTGTGTTGGGGAAACAAACACACAAACAAAAAAACCCTGCCCAACAAGAACACTTTACCCAACAAAGTTGTCTTTCAGAAATGAAGGAAAGATCAAGACTTTCTCAAAAAACAAAATCTGAAAGATTCCATCACCATTAGATCTGCCCTATAAGAAATACTAAAAGTAGTTCTTCCAAGTTTTTTTTTTTCATCAAGGAAAGGATGCTTATCAGTAACTTGAAAACATGAAAATGTAAAATACTGGTAAAGTATATAGTCAAATTTGAAATACTCTAATACTGTAATATGGTAGTGTGTTAATCATTTATGCTAGTATAAAGGTTAAAGTACAAAAGTATTAAAAAGACAGATAATTCCCTGGCAGTCCAGTGGTTAGGATGCTGCGCTTTCACTGCCATGGCCCGGGTCTGATCCCTCGTCAGGAACTAAGATCCTGCAAGCTGCATGGCATGGCCAAAAGAAACACAAAAAAACTGTAGACACAATAATTTGTTAATGTACACACAATATTAAAAGAGATAAACAGTGACATCAAAAACATAAAGTGGGGGGAAGTAAAAGGGTAGAATTTCTATAAGTGATCAAACTTATCAGCTTAAAATAGACTTTTATATTTTTAAGATGTTTTACTTCATGGTAACCACAAAGCAAAATCTAACAGTAGATACAAGAAAGATAAAGAAGAGGGAAATCAAAGCATATCACTATGGAAAATCATCAGTTCACAAAGAAATACATCAAGACATATCATGACAGCAAAAGAATAAGAGTAGTAGACTATGATACTGCATTTTCAACAATGGATGTATCTTTCAGATGGCAGATGAATAATTAAACAGCAGACTTGCGCAACACGATAAACCAATTTGACTTAACAGCCTATACACAATATTCCAAACCAAGAGCAGTGGAATATATATCTTTTCAAGCATACATGGAACATTTTCTGGGATAGGTCACATGCTAAGTCACAAAACAAGTCACTGCAAATTTAAGAAGACTGAAGTATTTTTTACTTTATGTTATTGCATTCTTCCATGAAATAAAACTAGAAATCAATAACAAAAGTGCCATGGCCGGGTCTGATCCCTCGTCAGGAACTAAGATCCTGCAAGCTGCATGGCATGGCCAAAAGAAACACAAAAAAACTGTAGACACAATAATTTGTTAATGTACACACAATATTAAAAGAGATAAACAGTGACATCAAAAACATAAAGTGGGGGGAAGTAAAAGGGTAGAATTTCTATAAGTGATCAAACTTATCAGCTTAAAATAGACTTTTATATTTTTAAGATGTTTTACTTCATGGTAACCACAAAGCAAAATCTAACAGTAGATACAAGAAAGATAAAGAAGAGGGAAATCAAAGCATATCACTATGGAAAATCATCAGTTCACAAAGAAATACATCAAGACATATCATGACAGCAAAAGAATAAGAGTAGTAGACTATGATACTGCATTTTCAACAATGGATGTATCTTTCAGATGGCAGATGAATAATTAAACAGCAGACTTGCGCAACACGATAAACCAATTTGACTTAACAGCCTATACACAATATTCCAAACCAAGAGCAGTGGAATATATATCTTTTCAAGCATACATGGAACATTTTCTGGGATAGGTCACATGCTAAGTCACAAAACAAGTCACTGCAAATTTAAGAAGACTGAAGTATTTTTTACTTTATGTTATTGCATTCTTCCATGAAATAAAACTAGAAATCAATAACAAAAGGAAATCAGGAAAACACACAAATACATGGAAATTAAACAACACACTCTTGAACAACCACTGGGTCAAAGAAGAAGTCAAAAGGGAAATTTAAAAGTATCTTGACACAAATGAAAAAAAAAAAACAAAATATACCAAAGCTTAGGGGATACAGCAAAAGCAGTACTGAGAAGGAAGCTTTTAGTGATAAACACCTACATTAAGAAAGAAGAAAGATCTCATGCAACCTAACTTTACACCTCAAGTAAACAGAAGAAGAACAAACTAAGCTCAAAATTAGCATAAAGAAGGAGATAATAAGGACTAGAGCAGAAACTGATGAAATGAAATAAAGAATAGAAAACAATACAAAAAACAGATAAAACTAGTTCATTTTTTGAAAAGATAAACATCAACAAACCATTAGCTGAACTAACTGAAAAAAAAGGAGAGAAAACTCAAAATCAGAAATAAAAGAGGAGGCATTACAACTGATGCCACATAAATTTTTAAAAAAATAAGGGACTATTATGAACAATTATATATCAACAAATTGGATAACTTAGAAGAAACATTAAAAACTACCATAACTGAGTCAAGAAGAAAAAGAAAGACTGAACAGATCAATAACAAATAATGAGATTGGATCAATAATCAAGACTCTCCCAACAACCAAAAAAAAAGCCCAGGACCAGAGAGCTTCATAGGTAAATTCTATCATCGAAATTTAAGAAGAATTAATACCAATCCTTCTCAAACTTCTAAAAATAGAAGAGAGAACACATCCAAACTCCTTTTATTAGGCCAGCATCATCTTAATAGGAGTGCCAGACAAAAACACCACAAGAAAAAAAACAAAAAACTACAGGCTAATATTCCTGATGAACATGGATATAAAAAACCCTCAACAAAACATTAGCAAACTTAATTCAACAACACATTAAAAGGATCATAAACCATGACCAAGTGGGACTTATCCCTAGGATGTAAGGATAGTTCAACATATGCAAATCGATGTGGCAACATCACATTAACAGAATGAAGGACCAAAAAATAATGTGATTATTTCAATACATGCAGAAAAAAGTATTTGACAATATTCAACACTTTTTCATGGCACTCTAAAAATTATATCAAGTATAGAAGAACTTACTTCAACACAATAGAGGCCATATATGAAAAGCCCACAGCTAACATCATACTCAGTGTGAAAAAGCAAAATTTTTCCTCTCAAATCTGGAATAAGACAACACCTGTTGAGATGGCTATTATCCAAAAAAAAAAAAAAAAAAGAAAAGAAGAAGGGTTGGCAAGGAGAGATATGGAAAAATTGGAATCTTTGTTGTACACTGTTGGTGGGAAGGTAAAATGGTATAGCTGCTATGGAAAATAGTATAGAGCATCCTCAAAATATTAAAAAATACATCTACCAGATGATCCAGCAATCCCACTTCTGGGATGGAACTGAAATCAGGATCTTGAAGAGGTATCTTCACTCCTGCATTCATTGCAGCCTTATTCATAAGCCAAGAAATGAAAATAACCCAAATGTCCACTAGCAAGAATGGATATGGAAATTGTGGTACATACATACAACAGAATACTATTCTGCCTTAAAAAAATGAAGGAAACCCTACTCTTTCCAACAACACTGAAGACAGGATAAGTGAAATAAGTCAGTCACAGAAGGACAAATGTTGCGTGATTCCTTTTATATGAGGCATCTAATATAGCCAGACACATAGAAGTAGACAATATAATGGTGGTACCAGGAGATGGAGAAATGGGAAGTTGTTGTTCAATGGGCATAAAGCTAGTTATACGAGATGGGTAAGTTCCAGTGATGGGCTCTAAAACATTATGCCAGTAGTTTTTTTTATGCACTTAAAAGTTTAAGAGGGTAAATCTAACATTAAGTGTTCTCACCACAAAAACAAAACCAAGGGACACAAGCACAATCTGGAGATGATGGATATGGTTATCACCTTGATTGTGGTGATGGTAACACGAGTATATACATACGTCCAAACTCACAAAAGGGTGTACGTTAATTACGTGGGGTTTATTGTGTACCGATTATTACCACAATAAAATTGAAGAAAAAATTTTGCTCCAAAACACTGAAATGACTAAAGCCTGTATCTAAGTCCCCAGTTGCAATATTAGCCCTTATCTCTTCTTATAGTACTGAATGCCTTACTAAATTCTACCTCGTGCTGTAGTTTTAAAGTACATGTTTTCTTTCCTTACACATTCATGACCTCCTTTAAGGCAGTGACGGGATCTTGTTGTGTTGTAGGGACCCCAGTGCCACCCACAGTTTTGATGATTCACTAGGAGGCCTCTCGGAGCTCAGCATACTGTACCCATGGCTGTAATTTATTGCACTGAAAGGACTTGAAGCAAAACCAGCAAGGGGAAAAGGCACGTAGGGGGATGTCCAGGGAAACCAGGTACAAGCTTCTAAGAGTCCTTGGTCCAGGGTCACACAGGACGAGTTTAATTCCCCCAGAAACAAGCTGTGAAAACACATGTGAAATGTTGCCAACTAGGAAGGCTCTCTAGACTCAGTGCCTGAGGTTTTTACTGGGGCTGATAATGTAGGTACTCTCTACCTGACATGTCCCCAAATTCCAGACTCCCAGAGGAAAGCAGGTGTTCAGCATAAACCACATCATTTGTGCAAATAGTTTAGGCCCAGTGAGCCACTCTTGTCAGTTGTGAGAATGGTGGGAACCCTCCTCAAATCCAAGTTCCCAAATGCCAGCCAAGGGCCAACCTTGGAAACAGGACTTTCAAAAAAATGGCAGTCAGGCCCGCTATGCCAACTCTTTTTCTGTCCACTTAGTAGTTGTTAGATCCCCCTGATGCTCAAACATCTGCTGAATTCCATCTTCAACTTTACACTATTGTTAAAATGAGGTGATGGGAAATAAATAAATGAAAATCTCATATATACAAAGAACTAAGTTTACATTTTAAAACTCTGCATGTGTTTTTAAAAACTTTGTCTTGCCACTCAACATGAGTTATGTTTTTTTTCCCTATATTACTTAAGCTTGGATAAACCAATTTTACATAAACAGCTAGCTAATCACTATAATAAATATAGAAGTGAACACAATGTAGTGGTTAAATCACCATCACAGAGGTAATGGCCCAGATATGATTTCTATTTTTAATATCTATTTGGGATCTGACCTAAGATATTGGAATTAGTCTATCGACCTTCCTCTGTATTGATAATAATAGTTTGAACTTATATTACAGTCAGTAGCAAACTGCTAAGTTGATTCAGACTAGTAACAAACCTATTAGTCTCAATAATAAAAAGAAAACTTTGAGTGACTTGACAGCTCTGCTGGTAGAATCCAGGCCTGGTGATGCCAAAGGACGTTTTGGAAAAAGACTGGAGAAGCCTGACGTGAACACTCATGCTTTACCACAGTGCTGCCAGAACACATTTCCCTGTGGTACGCCATGGCCCTAAAATTATGCTAGAAATAAAAGGCTTGTCTTTGAGTCTAGAAAAAAGTGGCTTAACAGGTCAACGCAATCTCCTTTACCATTGTTTTTTCCTGGAATATGCCAATGATGCAAAATATGAAATCCTGCCTACATCATTTCCTCAACAGACTGTATTCTGTAGTATGAAGAACTCACATAGGCTGTACAGAAACCATACGGGTTCTTTGATTTCAGTTTTTCCATTATGGTCAAGAACATAATCTATAAAATCTGTTCATCTTCACACCTCCTGAGTTATGATGGAAATAATGGGGCAAAAGGGTCCATCAGTGGGGTGGGCCAAGGTTAGGGGAAGCCTCGATATCTAGACTGAGGAGTTTTAAACTGATTCTATAGGACAGGGGTTCATAAAATAGGCTATATAGATGGACTATAAATATCTATGAAGGACTTCCCTGGAGGTCCAGTGGTTAAGATTTTGCCTTCCAATGCAGGGGGTGCAGGTTCGATCCCTGTTCAGGGAGCTAAAATCCCACATGCCTCGCGGCCAAAATACCAAAACACAAAACAGAAGCAATATTGTAAGAGATTCAAAAAAGACTTAAAAAAAGAGTCCAGGGCTTCCCTGGTGGCCCAGTGGTTGAGAGTCTGCCTGCCGATGCAAGGGACACGGGTTCGTGCCCCGGTCCGGGAAGATCCCACATGCTGCGTAGCGGCTGGGCCCGTGAGCCGTGGCCACTGAGCCTGCGCGTCTGGAGC
>NW_006787833.1:60870-98236 GCF_000442215.2 Lipotes vexillifer
CAACGGGAGAGGCCACAACAGTGAGAGGCCCACGTACCGCCAAAAAAAAAAAAAAAGTCCACAGCAAATAAATAAATATAAATAAATAAGTAAATATCTCTGAAACACCTGAAATTATATGTAACACTCTAGGTGGGAGGATTTTTCCGGGGAGAAGATCCATAGCTTTCTTCACCTTTTCAAAGGTGACTCTGACCCCAGAATGTTTGTGAAAACTCAGGCCAAGTATATAAGGAAACGTAGGCCAGAAGAAGGCTGCATGTTGTCAGCATTTTCCAAATCAGTGTGACCACAAGGATTGCTGGGGGCACTTGTTAAATTGCATGTAATTCTCTTCTCCAGGAAATTAAAATCGAACCATTTAAAAAATCTTGATGCACATTTTGATTCATTGCTTATATCTCAAAGCAATGAATCAAGAAGGCAATAGTTAATCCCCAGTGTAGCATGTCAGAAAATGATCTATAACATGCCTATCCTTCAGATTCTGTGGAGACACATCCACTGCTGCTCCTTTGTTGGGAAAATCCAGAATATTCCACATATTAAGTAAATCAAAATTCTAAAAATCAATGCTTTTCAGATGTCATGCAAAACAATAAATCAGAAATTGACGGCTCTGCCACATTCTCTCCCACATAACCTGTCTGAATCCTAATCTTTCAGTTAAGTGTCAGTTATAGATTTTTCTGGATTCAATCTCAGCAGCACCACCTACTGATAATTTATTTTATTTATTTTTGGCTGCACTGGGTCTTCGTTGCTGCGTGCGGGCTTTTTCCAGTTGCAGCAAGCAGGGCGAACGGGGGCTACTCTTTGTTGCGGTGCACGGGCTTCTCACTGCGGTGGCTTCTCTTGTTGTGGAGCACGGGCTCTAGGTGCGCAGGCTTCAGTAGTTGTGGCACACGGGCTCAGTAGCTGTGGCACGCTGGCTCAGTAGTTGTGGCTCGTGGGCTCTAGAGCGCAGGCTCAGTAGCTGTGGCGCATGGGCTTAGTTGCTCAGCGGCATGTGGGATCTTCCCGGACCAGGGCTCAAACCCATGTCCCCTGCGTTGGCAGGCGGATTCTTAACCATTGCACCACCAGGGAAGCCCCACCTACTGATAATTTAAATTCAGTACTTTATGTAAACTCTTAGCAATGTGAATATTAAACGACTAACTGGAAAACACCTAGAACATGTTTGGCTTTTCATAAAATATGTGATAATACGATTGATAGAGGAAAATTTTTAATATTTTTGCAAGCAGTGAATCAAATTGCATTCAATGACAATGCACGCTTCAATCATGCTATAGATCGAATGCTTATGTCCCCGCAAAATTCATGTTGAAATTCAAAGCCCCAGTGTGATGGTGTCTGGAGGTGGGGTCTTTGGGAGGCGATTAGGTCATGAGGGCAGAGCTCTCATGAATCGGATTAGTGCCCTTATAAGAGACCCCAAGGAGCTGCCTACCTCCTTCCTTCTGCCATTAGAGGTTATAGTGAGAAGACAGCTATGAACCAGGGAGGAGGCCCTCATAAACTGAATCTGCCAGCGTCTTGACCTTGGACTTCCCAGCTTCCAGAACTGTGAGAAGTAAATTTCTGTTACTTATAAGGCACCTGGTCTATGGCATTCTGTGATAGCAGCCTGAATGGACTAAGACACATCCAGATATGTTTCTCCCATGCTGGCTGTTCTCCATTTGTCCCCCAACATGGATGTCCCCATCATTCTGTATTCCAGTTGGGTTCAGCCAATGAGAGGCCCAGCAGGAGATCAGAGGGCAGCAGGGGACACTAGGGTATTCACTACCCTTGTGCCTCTTTCCTGCCTCCTGTGCCAGTCACAGCTCTGTCCGTCTGTCCCTCCTCCAATGAGTCCAGCTCTCACTGGGCTCCGTGCATTGCTATGGAGCACTTACCCCTTTTGACTTAGGGGTCCTGACGGTAGAGGATGCCTCAACTTCCCTTGCTCGTTCCCTTAGTCTTCAGTAAGTAGTTCTTTCACGAAAGCTTGTGCAGTTGACCTCCTGAGTGTAATTCGACTTCCTGGCAGGTCCCTGACAGACAGAGCTCTCTGCAGAATCATCTTGCACACTGTAAAACTGAATTGATCATTCACTCAACACTTAAGTGAATACAGTGGGAAAAATATTATTCTAGGTACAATACAGATAAAAAGATGAAAAAGATTCCATTCCGATCCTCAAGAAGCTCATATTAACATACATACAGGGGATTTGGTTTGACTAAGAACTTTTAAGGTAAATGATTCAGCATAACTATTTTAATTTCTACACATATCATTAATCTTAGGTATCAATTAAGTAGGCCTTTTGACTATCGTGTCTCCATAGTCCCCTGAAAGAATCTCACCTAGTTTACCAACATCAGATTAGAACCCTGTGGTTTATTTAAGCCATCTTAAATAAACCAGTTAGAAACGTGGAACCAATTACTTAACCTGAAAATGTATATTTTTACATTCTAATGTGGTAGTCTCACAGATATCTACCTTGGAGTCCTTCTGTGGGATACACACACTCACACACACACGAGTACAAAATCCTCCCTTAGTGAGAAGATTCTGGAGAGCAGGGGCCTGCCTCATTCTCCACAGCTGCATCCAGAGTTTCCACAAGGTACAGAGTGAATCAACGTTTCAATGACAAACTGATGGACAAGAGTGCAACCTTTATGTAGGTTTGAGCCCCAGCTTCGCCTTCATCTGGCTGGGTGACCTTGAGCAAATTACCAAACTCTCTGCCTCAGTTTCCTCACCTCCAACGTCACCCTAGTTTAAATGAGTTATCTGAAAAGCACTTAGAGTGGTACCCATCCCACAGTAAGAATGACACAAGTGCTTGTTAAATAAATAAAATTAAAGCGATGCTGTTTTTCACATCACCTGGAGGAAGTGCAGCTGGAACAGAACTTAAGAGACATAACTCACTTTATAGATGATAAAACTGAGGACCAGGAAAAGTGAATGCAATAAGCCAGTGTAGATGTGACCAACACCGATAACCTCACCCCTAGGAAGACTCGCTCATTTACACAGCATGCTTTAGAAATAAATGGAGGAATTTTGTCCAACAAAACAAAAATCTGTTGATGTCAAAACGAACATGTAAATAACCTGTATTTATATTTTCTGATTTGTAAAAGTACTTCTACTATATTTAGTGCTGCTAAATAGGTAAAAATTTAGAAATCAGTTAGTAAACCTTGAAAACCTGGTACACATTCAAAAGTCAGCCAACTGAAGGACAAATTAATAATTTTTAAAAATCAATGGAAATAATGGCATGACGGCTATGCCCACTTAACTCAGAATATAATGGTTTTCCTTTCTTTTTTGGAAGGAGTGGGCAGGATTGTAGGGCATATATTCTCACTATAATAAAACAAAACGCATAATTCTTTGAATTTGAATGTGCTCACATGCTCAACTGGGATCCTTTCTGATCTAGTAGGGGGAAAGAAAGCTTTGTATCCTAGATATCCATAATTCTTATCAATTGCTTAAAAGTATAAAAGGTATTTTTTTAAGTTAGAAATTAATAGTGACTAGCCACTCATTCTCCATCTCTAAATGACTTTGAGAGTCAGTTTTGATATAATGACTGTTTGGAAAACAAAGCTTGCTGCAGGAGAGAACACTGAGGAACAATGTGAGCAAGATGCAAATTCCAGTTTGCGTGGCTTCGTCCAGGAGGAATGGTGGGTGAAGTGCAGAAAACTGCACCCAGCTAAACTGAGCAGCACAGGAACACACAAAACACACGCAGGAAGAGGCAAAACACACACGCATGCACACCTCACACCACCAGCGCCCTCAGCTCACCCAGGTCTGGTGTCACAACCTGCCCTCTGACACCAGCGGGCCCTCCGCCCACCTTCAGTCAACAAATACAAACCTTCCCACACCCACTCCCATAGGCATGCCTCAGGTCTTTTTCAAGGTAAAGTGCCATATTTATTGTAATATTCATGTATCTAAAAAACCGTTTAACATGTAAAACAGTTAATACTGTTTATATTAGATTTTTCATTTTGTTTTTTTTTTGTTTGTTTTTGGCCATGCTGCACTGCCTGCAGGATCTTAGTTCCCCAACCAGGGACCGAACCCGTGTCCCCTGCAGTGGAAGCTCGGAGTTCAAACCACTGGACCACCCGGGAAATCCCTAAATTAGGTTCTTATTTTTACTCTTTAGTATGTCATTGCTGAAGTTTAACCAGTTTTCCCCACAAAACCTAAGGCTTTTTTATTTTGCAGTTATGCACAGCACAGTGAGTTTTTAGAGCACAAACGTGAATGACAGCAGAATTTCCTGTATTCTATTATGAGCTCCAGGTCACCAAAATTACAACCATTCAAGTCCAATATACAGGAGTTATCTGCTAGACAACGTTAAGGCTGCCCTTGAATCGATTTCAAACATTATGTATAGAATTTTACATTTCTCAGACAATAGCTCTTGTTGCAAATACCCAGAAAAAAAATGAGTTATACACAGCATTTGATTAATAAGCTGTGAATTACTAGATAAAAGGAATATTTAGAAATATGATTTTCAAAACATACTACACACAGTAATTTAGATCATGCTAGTCAATTTTAATTTAATGACGCTTACCTCTTCATCAAAAATGGAAAATAACACTTCAAAGTTTTTAATCTCAAAGTGTTTTTGACAAAACTGTTAAAAACAAATGTTTTATGCCTAAACTCAGCTCCTTTAGCTATTAATCTATCCTTCTCTGCTTAATTTTTGAGAACAATTTCCCTGACCATTGTGAATTATAACATACATAAAACAAACATTTAGTATAAACTGGACACTTACCCAATGTTAATGTTCCCCACTGAAAGCATAAACAGTCATGTTGCAAATAAAATAAAATTTGGGGGTGTTTTTTTGCTTTTCAAATAGGTCTGCATAGTTAAATATATACAAGTGCTGGAAAAGAGTTAAAATAAACAATAAAATAAACTCCTGGTATTATTCTTGAAAAAATTAGCATGAGACAGCAAAAAAGATTCTGAAAAGTCAGTGACTATTCCTGCTTACAAAGGAAGAGTATGACACAACCAGTGATAACAATTGGAAATTTTGTCTTCCCCCTCCCTCTGAAAAAGCTTATCTACCTTATTGAATACTTGATATAAGCCTTTTTTTATCAGATTCAGCATAGATTAATTTAGGAAAGAATTTTCTTTAATGCCAGCAGGGTATGTAATTGCCTAAAGTACAAACAATAAAACTAAAAAATATATATTTTACCCTTGGAATTGTTTTATATAACTATATAAAATAACAGACACATGTAACTGATTGACATACAAGAAAAAAGTTGACTAGAAAAAAAACCTTTAACGGTTGTTTATGTGTATTAATATTAATAACTTGTAACAATGTATAATGACATTTTTCTAGGCCAAATATTTGTGATGTAAAAAAATGCCGTTGCTGATTGTGTACCTTATTTGAAATATTAGAAAAAGACTCACTTGGCCAGCCTCAAAGATGGAAACTGCTACTTTCCATAGTTCTCTAACATTTCAGGTAATCTGCTTACTTAGTAAATAAAAGAGCCAAAGGATGGCAAGTATATAGTATGTTGGCTTCATCATCATTTTCACGTCAATAAACCCAACTCTGCCTACAAGAACATCAAAAAAGGTAAAATTTCATATAGTCCAATGCTACCTCTCTCCTTTAGCTTGAAGATATGAGAACAGTATATGCTTCAGTCGTAATTATTTAATTCTTCCCCCAATGAAAGTGAAAGTACTATCAAATGAAAGTGCTTCTACTCAAAGTGCAGATGTTCCTGGTGGGGTCACTCAAACATCAACAAAAGGCTCAGGAGTTTACTAATGAACATCAGGTATCCCCAGATTATTCACAGGGAGTATACTGTTTTGACCGTGTGCTGGAAACATGTTCCCGAGTTTCAGTACCTTTTCCTTCTCTGAGGTATGAGATAACTGCAGTGGCACAGATGAGTTATTCAGGCTGAATGGCAGGGAGGTTGAGGATCTGAAGCACAGAATTTCTGCAAGCTTCAAAGGATCATGTAACAGTTACACTAACACTACAATTTATAAATAAGTAGAAGGCCCAAGAGATTCATGGAACTGCCCAGGGTCACATATCTAGCAAGATGTCCTTTTGAGAAAAGATATATCTGGGTTAAAATCTAAATTCCTAGGGCAATGAACTGAAATTTCCACTTCATAGCAGAACTCCAATAAACTCCCATAACATAATTTAGTTCTTATTCTTTTCTTCAAGCAAAAGTATTACCACATCCTTTACAAAAGACCCATGTGGTCAAAACGGACATTTTACAATGCAAATACTGAAATCTTTCATTTTATCCTGTGCCGTCGCCATTTGTAGAAATGGACTTGTTACAGTGAAGCTTCTTTGGTAAATTATGAAATGAATTTACCTGTATTCTTCGCTACAACTTCTTCAGTCATGTTTCACAACTAAGTGTTATCACTGTATTTTTAAATTACAGAATATCAAAGATATTAAATTGAAAATTTTTTCTCTGAGGGAAAAGGAACAAAATCCAAAACCAGTATATAGGTATTTTTTGTGTGTTTTTAGTTCTGAGGAAAATAATCATACCGTATGGACGTTTCACATTTGGCATCTTAAATGCCTAACATAATATTACACATAATTAATCAAAAACATTCTCAACTGTTTACATATCTCTTTTTAAAGTAACAAGATATTTAATTATCCTGCACTTAAGAAACTTCATATATCCTGCCACAGAAACAATGGATTTCAAACATTTATTCTATTTTTTTTAAAAGCCATTAACCAACTGAAATAATGTAAGGGCTTAAACAAGCTATTTCACAACCTGATAGTGTACATTGTTGTAACTTGCATGTGTTTCTAACTTGACTGTGGGTATAAATTTTAGTTGGCCTGATTCCAATTTGGCAACCAATTTGAGGAAAATAAGTAAACATTAGAACTTTTAAAAAGAAAGGACTTCCCTTCCTCTGAAGTGATTTCAATATCTTAATAGAAGATATGACTAAAAAGTAAAGAGAAGTCTTTTTAAACAAACATGCCAAAATGTACACATCCCAAAACAAAGTCCTATAATTGTTGATGACATTTCTAAAATACCTAAAAGCCATCCAGAGTGAATCAGGTACATTCACAAGCTTGAGAAAAGCTCATTTGGGTTTGAATGGTGGAGAAGGGGAGCCAATTATTTTTTTCAAGGGCACAAATTTTCTTCAGGTACTCTGAATGCAATTTGAAAGGAAGAACACAAAACTGTACTGAGCCATGGTAGCATCAATGGCCTGAGCACACCATCTCTTATACAGAATAACCATACTTTAGGCTAACAATGTTCATTTATATGTACAGTTTTCTGATACGAGCTTTAAAAATTTAGATTCATCCCCTGTAACCATAAGTCACATAGTTCTGACTGCAATTTGGGGGGATTAATTAATAATAAAGAGTACTATAATGAGAACAGTACATCAAGTTAATTAAATAACATCATAAAGAAAGAAGAGATAAATCCAGAATGTGGGACACACTATGAGACAACTGGTATAGATCTTTAAAAAGGCAGGGAAAAAAAGAAGAGATCAATCCAGATTAATAGAGAATAAATGGACATTAAAAATGTGATATATTTCCTGGATTTTTAAAAAACTGTCCTTATAAAACAGTTTGGGGATGTTTGGTAAGAATAATATTACAGAATTACTGTTAATTTTCTTAGATGTGACAAAGGTTTAGGTTATGAAGGAATATGTACTTATCCTTACAAAATACATGATGAAATGCTTAGGTGTATAGTTTAGTGAGAAGTCTGTAACTTTGTCTATTCACACAATAAAGTATATGTGCATATGCACATACAGACACACCTATGCACAAATATGGATACACACACACGTATATATAAACATACATAAAGAGATAAAGCAAATGTGACAAAATGTTAATGATTAGTCAATCAGGACGAAGTGTACTCAGGTGTTCAATACATTATTTCAATCTTTCTGTAAGTCTGAAAATTCTCAACGTAAGAGTTGCTGGGAAAAGCACCACCTGTAGTATCAGATACTGACTTCAAAGGGCCAACTTAGTAACATTGTACTCCCCTCTGCTTAATCTTAACCTCTGAAACAGTGGTCTCCAAATCGGACATATACATCCTAGGGCACAGACTAAATGAACCAGAGATACGGGAAGAAAATATTAGAATTTCTATTAATAATTTATCTCTGGCCCTGTAAGATTTCTATTTTTGGTGTGTTTCATAATGTGCTATATGTATTAGTAGTATATGTTATTATAGTACTAACTCATATAGTATATACTATATATATACTATATACTAATACTATTAGTACTATATTAGTACTATATGTATTAGTTCTACTACAGTAGAACTTCTATAATTTGTAAATACATAGACACATCTTGAGGCTATAAACTCAAAAGGTATTTGTTACTGATGAGGGCAGCGGATCAACGAATTCGTATATACTCTTTTCTAAAATAGACATAACTTTTTTTTTTAAGTCTCTGAACATCAAACGATTATTAGAATCAGTTGCTTTCGCGTTTATACAAGGGTTTACCGACACAATAATTTAATCTGCAATCTTTATCAGAAACTCTTGACTCTAAAAGAAGCAGGAAACAGAGAATAATGGCAGAGGGAAGTATTAACATAAAGCTAGGGAGTTGAAAAATCAAGAAAGAACAAACGGTATGACCACAAGTTATCACCAGTAAAATGCTAGGTTTTGTTCAATAAGGAAACCTAATGTTTTAAACACTGAGATTTAAAATGCTCTAGAATATTATAAGGAAAAAATATTGCTGAAGCTAGAAAAACTTCAGGGAAAAAAATTACTAAGTATTATTATTTCAAAGGAAGACCACACTAAAAAAGAATACATAAAACTCAAGGCGGCTTTGCTTAAAAACCAGGGGGGCATGTAATTATAAACAGCATAGAAAATAATCTAGATAGTTGACTAGAACACTTAATCGAACCATGATTCTAAAATAAAAGATAACTGAACATAACGTCTTTGAGAAAATATTTAGGTAAGTTTCTTCTATATATTTATTCTAAAGGGTACAAGGATTCATTGACAATGAAAAAAATTTTTTTTAATTAGAAAATGATATGAGTGAAGAATTTAAACTATAATTTTGTTATTAAATATTTAAAGTTATATAATAGGATTCTATATAATTGTTAATAGAATCGGTAAGATGAGAAAAAGAAAACTAATTTTAACGTATTAAAGAAATAAAAATTTGACCAATTTTACCAATGGACCTCATTTTAGAAAATAATTATATAGTTTTTGCCGTTGCACGGTTTATCATATAGGACACTAATTTATCTTGTATAAACTTGAAGCTTGGGACTAAAGATAGTTTCATGCTGAATTATACACGTCATATATGAAAACTGTATCATCAGAAAAGAATGTTAGGGGTCTATTAAGCATTCTAATTATAAAAATTAAGAGGTATAGAAACAAGGTCCAGAAGTTTTTAATATAAAGAAGGGAATCTCTGGGCCCAGGAAAAGGTTCATCACTGAGTAGGAGAGACAGGTAATGGTGAAGCAGGACCAGGGAGTTAGAAAAGACTGTAAAATCATGGTAAGGACATACTACATATTATTCCTACTAGGTAGGTTTAGGGCACTGATATATTGTCCATCCAACTGACTGTGGGGTTTGTTGGCTACTCAAGCTAGATAGTACATAACTAGGCTGAATTTTTCCATTCAAATGTCACTGGCTTATGGATACACAAACTTTATAAAGGAAATAAACTGAGAAGTAAAATTTGCTTCACAGAAATTCATATTATAGTTAGTTCTTTTTATAAATAATCCTATTCCCTTTAAAAAGGGACAGCTACCTTTTAAAGAAAGATTTTACGGAAGTGCAACACATACACTGGTTGCAGAACAAAATCACTGTGCTCCTAACTGGTCCTTTCCTATTTCCGTCCTTGCCATGTCATCTGAAAGATGGAAAATACAGTGGTTCCTTTTCAGTGGAATTTTTTTCTGTCTGCTATTTTTATACCTAATAAGTGAAAACTGCAAACTAATATAGTATCAGTTTTAAGTATTCATCATTTAAATCTTTATAAAGGTAAAGAAACTTGCATATGCGTTGTAATAAGGGGAGTCTTTTTTCATTTCACCATTCTTTGACTTTTACAGGGCAAAACACATACTAGAGAATATATCATTAATTTTACATCATGAAGCATATCAAAATAAAACGGGAAAAAGGATACGTTTGCCATTGGTAAACAGGAATTCATCAAAAGACAAAGAGAAAAATACAATATGACTTGAGATGAAGTGTATCACTTAAACTAGAGTATTCAAATTGGAATGAGAAAGAGTACAATGTTTTGACAATGTTCATCAAAAAACAACGTATTGGGCTTCCCTGGTGGCGCAGTGCTTGAGAGTCCGCCTGCCGATGCAGGAGACGCGGGTTCGTGCCCCGTTTCGGGAAGATCCCACATGCCGCGGAGCAGCTGGGCCCGTGAGCCATGGCCACTGAGCCTGCGCGTCCGGAGCCTGTGCTCCGCAAATGGGAGAGGCCACAACAGTGAGAGGCCCGCATAACGCAAGAAAAAAAAAAAAACAGAGAATAATGGCAGAGGGAAGTATTAACATAAAGCTAGGGAGTTGAAAAATCAAGAAAGAACAAACGGTATGACCACAAGTTATCACCAGTAAAATGCTAGGTTTTGTTCAATAAGGAAACCTAATGTTTTAAACACTGAGATTTAAAATGCTCTAGAATATTATAAGGAAAAAATATTGCTGAAGCTAGAAAAACTTCAGGGAAAAAAATTACTAAGTATTATTATTTCAAAGGAAGACCACACTAAAAAAGAATACATAAAACTCAAGGCGGCTTTGCTTAAAAACCAGGGGGGCATGTAATTATAAACAGCATAGAAAATAATCTAGATAGTTGACTAGAACACTTAATCGAACCATGATTCTAAAATAAAAGATAACTGAACATAACGTCTTTGAGAAAATATTTAGGTAAGTTTCTTCTATATATTTATTCTAAAGGGTACAAGGATTCATTGACAATGAAAAAAATTTTTTTTAATTAGAAAATGATATGAGTGAAGAATTTAAACTATAATTTTGTTATTAAATATTTAAAGTTATATAATAGGATTCTATATAATTGTTAATAGAATCGGTAAGATGAGAAAAAGAAAACTAATTTTAACGTATTAAAGAAATAAAAATTTGACCAATTTTACCAATGGACCTCATTTTAGAAAATAATTATATAGTTTTTGCCGTTGCACGGTTTATCATATAGGACACTAATTTATCTTGTATAAACTTGAAGCTTGGGACTAAAGATAGTTTCATGCTGAATTATACACGTCATATATGAAAACTGTATCATCAGAAAAGAATGTTAGGGGTCTATTAAGCATTCTAATTATAAAAATTAAGAGGTATAGAAACAAGGTCCAGAAGTTTTTAATATAAAGAAGGGAATCTCTGGGCCCAGGAAAAGGTTCATCACTGAGTAGGAGAGACAGGTAATGGTGAAGCAGGACCAGGGAGTTAGAAAAGACTGTAAAATCATGGTAAGGACATACTACATATTATTCCTACTAGGTAGGTTTAGGGCACTGATATATTGTCCATCCAACTGACTGTGGGGTTTGTTGGCTACTCAAGCTAGATAGTACATAACTAGGCTGAATTTTTCCATTCAAATGTCACTGGCTTATGGATACACAAACTTTATAAAGGAAATAAACTGAGAAGTAAAATTTGCTTCACAGAAATTCATATTATAGTTAGTTCTTTTTATAAATAATCCTATTCCCTTTAAAAAGGGACAGCTACCTTTTAAAGAAAGATTTTACGGAAGTGCAACACATACACTGGTTGCAGAACAAAATCACTGTGCTCCTAACTGGTCCTTTCCTATTTCCGTCCTTGCCATGTCATCTGAAAGATGGAAAATACAGTGGTTCCTTTTCAGTGGAATTTTTTTCTGTCTGCTATTTTTATACCTAATAAGTGAAAACTGCAAACTAATATAGTATCAGTTTTAAGTATTCATCATTTAAATCTTTATAAAGGTAAAGAAACTTGCATATGCGTTGTAATAAGGGGAGTCTTTTTTCATTTCACCATTCTTTGACTTTTACAGGGCAAAACACATACTAGAGAATATATCATTAATTTTACATCATGAAGCATATCAAAATAAAACGGGAAAAAGGATACGTTTGCCATTGGTAAACAGGAATTCATCAAAAGACAAAGAGAAAAATACAATATGACTTGAGATGAAGTGTATCACTTAAACTAGAGTATTCAAATTGGAATGAGAAAGAGTACAATGTTTTGACAATGTTCATCAAAAAACAACGTATTGGGCTTCCCTGGTGGCGCAGTGCTTGAGAGTCCGCCTGCCGATGCAGGAGACGCGGGTTCGTGCCCCGTTTCGGGAAGATCCCACATGCCGCGGAGCAGCTGGGCCCGTGAGCCATGGCCACTGAGCCTGCGCGTCCGGAGCCTGTGCTCCGCAAATGGGAGAGGCCACAACAGTGAGAGGCCCGCATAACGCAAGAAAAAAAAAAAACAAAAAAAAACCAAAAAAAAAACAACGTATTAAAAAATTTTAATGTAAAGTTTGAATTCAAACTTTAAAATTACTATTTGAGGGCAACGTACTCTAAACTCAGGAAAACACAACACTAGGGTGAAACACCCTAAGTTGAAGATGAGGATTTAAATTTGAACCTACCTTTTGCCAAAGATGGAATCATTTGCCAAAAGGAAAGCAAGTACCTGATCATAAGTCTCAGAAAATATAAATTAAATCTTCATTTATGGTGTGACACCTGTTACTAAAGCAATTCATTTACTACAATGCTCAACTCAATTTTTCAGTTGTTTAAATAATAGCACAAAACTAGGGAAATTATAAATATTTAAGATTAAAATGTCAGTAGAAAACGTATTACATATGGATTAAAAGAAAAGCATTCACTCAAACTACTCCTGAATAAGAAGCCAAAATAATTCCATTTAGAACTTTAACAGAGAGAGAACAGCCCATAAATCCTGTTTGAAAGACAAGAATAAATAACAAACTGTTAAGCAAAGCCAGGAATCTAGATGACTTTGAAACATCCACTTACATCCATTTTAATGAAGAATTGAAGGATACACTGTGTTAAAGACATATTTAAAAGACTAGCAGTGGAATAAGACAGATGAATCAAATTTTGTTATAGCCTAAATAATTACAAGAGACTTTGAAAACGTAGTGTAATTCATGTTTTCTTTCCAGTTTCAAAGCTTCTATCCATTGCCTCTATCTTTGGTGTCACTGCCACCAATAAACACAGTATACAGCTTAGAAACCTAATTACTATCTTCAACTAGGAAAAAGTAAATTAACATTATTTCTTTAAAAGTAAGATATAAAGAACGTGGTCCAACTTAATTTTGTCTCATGGTCCCACAGTATTCTGAAATATCATGCCAAAATGTAAAAGTTTAAAAGGGAACATCATCATTTCCTATAAGTGCACCAAAAATTTAGCTACTGTACGCTGGTGTGATGACAGCTAGAAGTATGCAGAGGCCACACAACGACATAACATACGTGTGTTCGGCGCACAATTACTCCAAGGAAGGTTCAGTTTAATGGGAAACTGAAACATGGACAACATAATGCCTTCATGTACATATGCTACAGCGTTGTTCTCTTGCAGTTCAAAAGGACAGTGTAATTGTCTTAAATTTACACAAAACATTATGAAACATGGTAGTTGCTCATGATTAAAATAAAACAGCAATGTCAATTAAGTTAACAGTGTTAAATATATTCACATGATCACCACCGTGATTCAAAGTGGCCACAAGTGAAGTTACACAGCGATCTATGCACACATCTGCCACAAGGGTGCTTGCCAGTTTGACTTTCTGCAGACCAGGTAATTTTACGAGACAAATAATCTTGCACTGATTCTTTCATATTACGAAAGGAATTAGATGCTGTAAGTAGTTTCATTCCTCTGGGGGATGGGGAGAGGACCTCTAAAAATCAGTGCAAATTGAAGAGAGGTCTCCCTTCTGGAATATTGGAACTTGCTGACCAAGATACGATTCCTATAAGCTGAGGATAAACAAATCTTAAGACATCAAAGAATCTCATAACATTGTCATGGCGTTTAGCAGGTATTTGCCACAAAGAGGAATCCCAGCCCTACAGCAGGGCCTTCGGAGAGTACGGCTGCTGGGGCGGAGGCGGCTGGGGCAGCGCCGATGTTAAAGTATAGTTCGGCACCTGGGACAGGCTGCTCCCTGCATTCTGGTATATGGTGACGTCGGGGGCGGCAGGAGGAGGACTATACACTGAAGCCTGGCTGGGATACGTGCCTCCTTGAACGGAAGTGCCCATCGTGCTGTGGAGGGAAAGAACACTCGGTTAGATCAACACTGACTTACCCACAGCCGTTTAGAGATGAACCGGAAAGCTGTTCATGAGACAGTTACTCATTCATGCAACGCGTTCAATAAATACTTAGTAAATAGCTATAACGTGCCAAACACTGTTATTTGAGGCACTGGGATATCATCAAGAAGGAAGGGGGAAATGTCCCTATCATCATGGAGCTTACATTCTAACAGGATAAAAGAGATGATAAAAAAATGTATAATATGTGAAGAGGTAGTAACAAGAGGTGGTATAAAGAAACGTAAAGCATCGTGGGAGAACCCCGAGTTCCTGGGACAAGCGATTCCTGGGTATCCAGGGTGGTCCTGGAGGCTGCTCAGACACAGCTACACTGAAGCAGAGACCTGGAAAGAGGGGGAGGGAGTGACACCATTAGCTAGGAAAACAGGCTTTCAGGCAAGGAGAAAAGCAGGCCCTTGAGAAGAGAAAAGGCCCGGTGTGTTCAAGGAGCTACAAGGAGGCCTGGGTGGCCGGAGCGATGCGGCAGAAGCAGGGAGGAGGAGCCGCAGAGTGCAGGGCCATGCAGACTCTGGCGTGTACTGAAGTGGGACGGAGACACACTGGCTGCTTGTGGACACAAGAGCGATGCGATGTGACTTGGCTTTAACAGGCTCACCGGGCCCAGGACAGAAGCCAGGTGACCTGACTGGGGGCTGCTGGAATCGTCCCTGTGAGAGCCCGTCGGGCAGCTGGCGAGAGCCATGGAGGAAAGGGGAGGGGAGGGTCCGATTTTGAAGGAACTTCCATCAAAGGAAGTTTACATCATGTCTGAGGTAAAATCTTAGAACTAAGTCCTACTCTACTCTGGTATAGTAGCCATTTACTGAAAAGGAAAAGACTACAGATAAGGGCCACGGCAGATTTGGGGAGGGAGAATCAAGCAGTTTTGGACATGTCAAGTGAGATACCTAGGAGACTGCCAAGAAATGACAGTGAGCAGGCGGTCAGCTATGCGGGTCTGGAGCCCAGCAGAGAAGTAAGGGCTCGGAGCTCAAATTCGGGGGTCATCGGCACACACAAGCGTTCAGGGTCAGGGGCCTGAATGACATCCCCCAGGGAGCGACTGCAGACAGAGGAAAAAGCACTCCGCGTTTTGAGCTCTAGAGCTAGAAGTCAGGGAGATCAAGAGGCACTAGGCAAAGAAGGCTGAAGAGTGGCAATAAGGCAGAAGGAAAACTAAGAGAGCACAGTCACAGCCAAGTGAAGAAAGTACTTCAAAAAGGACGTGACCACTGGGTCTGGCCACACGGAAATGCTGGTCCCTAAGAGCAGTGCTGGAAGACTAGGGGAGATGAAGACCTGATATCCTCCTTTGTCTTATTCCCTGAAAACAGAGAAGCAAACAACAGAGACCTTCTATCTACTCCCACTAACACATTTACCCACTGTCTGCACCCACACCCACGGCTACATCCTGCCTCGCCTCCTGCTGGGACCGACCACCTGCCAGTGTGCTCCTGTGCAAGGTGCCCCCACTTGCACGGATCCCATCCCACCGACCAGAACTCCTTCGAGCTGTCTTGATTCATGTCTCGGCTTCCTCTCTTCCCATCCCCAACCTGACAGTCGAGTTTCCACTATGTGTAAGACACCAGGATACATACAAAGAGAAATAGGAAGAGCTTTAACAAGCAGATTTCCCCCCCACCTCTCTGTGAAAAATGTAAAACAAACTATACAATGGGCAATTGCCTAAAATTTTCAAAATACTGCCTATTTTTAAACTTTTCTTCAATTCCTAGATTGTTTATAAATCAATGTTGGTAAATTCAAAACTCTTGTACTTTGTACAAATTAAACCAATTCACTATTATAACAGATAGTCATTTGCTACTATATTCCACCAACTAATGTAGCCACGTAAGTCATGCTTAAAGGCATCACCCATTATCATTCCACAAGTGTTGTGTTATGAAATATGAAGTATTACAAGAACTCAGGTTTCATGCTATTGGTCACATGGATAAGGGTCACAACAATGCTATTGTATCATGTTGAGACTAAGTGCTAAGCTCTGGTGCCAAAATGCCTAGTTTTGTATCTTAGCTAAATGGGACCTTAGCCGTTGCTCCCTGCCTCAATTTCCTCATCTATAAAATGGGGATAATAGTGTACCTACTTCATGGGTTATTACCGTCAATGAGTTAATACACGTAAAGCATACAGCACAACACCTAGTGCTTACTACCCCATAAATGTTAGCTATCACTGTAATCATTCCCACTTTGTACTATATTCCTTATCTCAACGTAAAAGTTCTACCATCCACCCAGTTGTTCAAGGGTTAAAACCCAGCAATTCTCTCATATCTCTGCTCTGCACTATCTCCCCACCGTGTTACCCACAGGCAATCATTTGCTCATCTCTAAATAACCCTTTTCTCATCCCTATCTTGTAGTTAGACACTCATCATTTCTTGCCTAATATACTACCTCCCAGCTCCTAATCTAGTCCGTATGAATCCATCAACACTATCACCATCTGAAGCTCTTTACGGGCTTTCCCAGACAAGACCCAAGCTCCTTAACATGGTATCTCAGACCATCCATTATCCTTGTCAGTAAGTCCAAGCGTCTCTCTCACCTCTCCCCCCGGAGACTTTAACCCTTTAGTAACACTGCACCACTGGTAATGCCCAACATGCACCGTGCGTTTTCACTGCTCCCCATTTCATCCATTCCATGGGTACCATGCATTTCACAGCATGTCAGGTAAACAAAAGCATGAGACCCACATCTTTGTTCATGACAGACAATTACTCTTACTTTTTCCTCCAGTCTTAAGAGCATATTTTTCTTGGAAATCTTCCCTGAACCCTGAGGCTCCTCAAGCACTCTGCATATACTTTTATTTGTAATTTGTGTTGTAACAACATACTTTGTGTGTGTTTGCCTCCATTGGCCCCTAAGAACCTTGAGGCTCAAAAACACCAAATCAATGGTCAACTAATAGCTGCCAAGGGAGCCAAGAATACTCAATGGGGAAAGGACAGTCTCCTCAACAAACGGTGTTGGGAGAACCGGATAATCACATGCAGAGGAATGAAAAAGGTCCCCTGTCTTACACCGCACACGAAAATGAACTTGAAATGGAATTTAAATTTAAGACCTGAAACTGTAAAACTCCTAGAAGAAAAGACAGGGGAAAAAGGTTGTTGAGACTGGTCTCGGCTGCGGTTTCCTGAATATACAGCAAAAACACAAGCAACAAAAGCAAAAATCAGTAAGTGGGACTACATCAAACTAAAACGCTTCTGCACAGCAAAGAAAACCATCAACAAAACCAAAAGGCAACCTATGAAATGGGAGAAAATATTTGCAAATCACATTATCTAGTAAGGAGTAAATATCCAAAATACATAAAGAACTCATACAATTCAAGGGCAAAAAACCCAACAATCCATCGCTTAAATAAATCATCATTTTGTTTTCTTGACCTCCCCCTCTGTCTCTGAATTCTTTCTGCCAAAAGAAACTACCCGGGGAACCATCCTTGTTGGACCCATCCAGGAGAATTCAGGAGGACCTTCAAGATGACGGAGAAGTAAGACGTGGAGATCACCTTCCTCCCCACAAATACATCAGAAATACACCTACATGTGAAACAACCCCTACATAACACCTACTGAATGCTGGTAGAAGACCTCAGACCTCCCAAAAGGCAACCAACTCCCCACATACCTGGGTAGGGCAAAAGAAAAAAGAATAAACAGAGACAAAAGAATAGGGACGGGACCTGCACCGCTGGGAGGGAGCTGTGAAGGAGGAAAGGTTTCCACACACTAGGAAGCCCCTTCGCAGGCGGAGACTGCGGGTGGTGGAGGGGGAAGCTTCGGGGCCACGGAGGACAGCACAGCAACAGGGGTGCGGAGGGCAGAGCGGAGAGATTCCCACACAGAGGATCGGTGCCGACCGGCGCTCACCAGCCCGAGAGGCTTGTCTGCTCACCCGCCGGGGCGGGTGGGGCTGGGAGCTGAGGCTCCAGCTTCGGAGGGCAGATCTCAGGGAGAGGACTGGGGTTGGCTGCGTGAACACAGCCTGAAGGGGGCTAGTGCACCACAGCTAGCAGGCAGGGACTCTGAGAAAAAGTCTGGAACAGCCTAAGAGGCAAGAGACCATTGTTTCAGGGTGCGCAAGGAGAGGGGATTCAGAGCACCGCCTAACCGAGCTCCAGAGACGAGCACGAGCCACGGCAATAAGCACAGACCCCAGAGACGGGCATGAGACGCTGAGGCTGCTGCTGCCGCCACCAAGAAGCCTGTGTGCGAGCACAGGTCAGTACCCACACCTCCCTCCCAGGAGCCTGTGCAGCCCGCCACTGCCAGGGTCCCGTGATCCAGGGACAACGTCCCTGGGAGAACACACGGCGCGCCTTAGGCTGGTGCAATGTCACACTGGCCTCTGCCGCCGTAGGCTCGCCCCGCACTCTGTACCCCTCCCTCCCCCGGGCCTGAGTGAGCCAGAGCCCCCAAATCAGCTGCTCCTTTAACCCCGTCCTGTCTGAGCGAAGAAAAGATGCCCTTCGCTGACCTACACACAGAGGCAGGACCAAATCCAAAGCTGAATCCCAGGAGCTGTGCGAACAAAGAAGAGAAAGGGAAATCTCTCCCAGCAGCCTCAGGAGCAGCAGATTAAATCTCCATGATCAACCTGATGTACCTGCATCTGTGGAATACATGAATAGACAACGAATCATCCCAAATTGAGGAGGTGGACTTTGGGAGAAACTGTAGACTTGGGGTTTGCTGTATGCAACTGACTAGTTTCTGATTTATATGTTTATCTTAGTTTACTTTTTAGTGCTTGTTATGATTGGTAGATTTGTTTATTGGTTTGGGGGCTCTCTTCCATTCTTTTTTATTACTTTATTTTAATATTTTTTTATTTTAATAACTTTATTTATTGTAATTTTTTTTCCTTCTTTCTTTTTTTTCCTCCCTTTTCTTCTGAGCCATGTGGCTGACAGGGTCTTGGTGCTCCAGCCGGGTGTCAGGCCTCAGCCTCTGAGGTGGGAGAGCTGAGTTCAGGAGATTGGTCCACCAGGGACCTCCGAGCCCCACGTAATGCCAACCAGTGAGAGCTCTCCCAGAGATCTCCATCTCAACGTTAAGACCCAGATCCACTCAACGACCAGCAAGCTTCAGTGCTGGACACCCCTATGCCAAACAACTAGCAAGACAGGAACACAACCCCATCCATTAGCAGAGAGGCTGCCTAAAATCATACTGAGTTCACAAACAGCCCAAAACACACCACCAGATGTGGATCTGCCCACCAGAAAGACAATATCAGCCTCATCCTGCAGAACACAGGCACCAGTCCCCTCCACCAGGAAGCCTACATAAGCCACTGAACCAACCTTACCCACTGGGGGCAGACACCAAAAATAATGGGAACTACGAACCTGCAGCCTATGAAAAGGAGACACCAAACACAGTAAGCCGAATGAGAAGACAAGAAATATGAAGCAGATGAAGGAGCAATGTAAAAAACCACCAGACCAAACAAATGAAGAGGGAATATGAAGTTTACCTGAAAAAGAATTCAGAGTAATGATAGTAAATATGATCCAAAATCTTGGAAATAGAATGGAGAAAGTACAAGAAACATTTAACAAGGACCTAGGAGAATGAAAGAGCAAACAACGATGAATAACACAATAAATGAAATTAAAAATCCTCTAGAAGGAATCAATACCAGAATAACTGAGGCAGAAGGACGGATAAGTGACCTGGAAGATAAAATAGAGGAAATAACACTACCACAGAGCAGAATAAAGAAAAAAGAATGAAAAGAATTAAGGACAGTCTCAGAGACCTCAGGGACAACATTAAATGCACCAACATTCAAATTACAGGGATCCCAGAAGAAGAAGAAAAAAAAGAAAGGGACTGAGAAAATATTTGAAAACATTATAGTTGAAAACTTTCCTAATATGGGAAAGGAAATAGTCAATCAAGTCCAGGAAGTGCAGAGAGTCCCATACAGGATAAATCCAAGGAGAAACACACCAAGACACATATTAATCAAACTATCAAAAATTAAATACAAAGAAAAAATATTAAAAGCAGCAAGGGAAAAACAACAACATATAAGGGAATCCCCCTAAGGTTAACAGCTGATCTTTCAGCAGAAACTCTGCAAGCCAGAAGGGAGTGGCAGGACATATTTACAGTGATGAAAGGGAAGAACCTACACCAAGATTACTCTACCCAGCAAGGATCTCATTCAGATTCGACAGAGAAATTAAAACCTATCCAGACAAGCAAAAGAAGAGAATTCTGCACCACCAAACCAGCTTTAAAACAAATCTAAAGGAACTTCTCTAGGCAGGAAACACAAGAGAAGGAAAAGACCTACAATAACAAACCCAAAACAATTAAGAAAACGGTAATAGGAAGAAAACATATAGATAATTACCTTAAATGTAAATGGATTACATACTCCAACCAAAAGACATAGCCTGGCTCAATGGATCCAAAAACAAGACCCATATATATGCTGTCTACAAGAGACCCACTTCAGACCTAGGGACACATACAGACTGAAAGTGAGGGGATGGAAAAAGATATTCCATGCAAATGGAAACCAAAAGAAAGCTGGAGTAGCAATTCTCATATCAGACAAAATAGATTTTAAAATAAAGACTATTACAAGAGTCAGAGAAGGACACTACAAAATGATAAAGGGATCGATCCAAGAAGAAGATATAACAATTGTAAATATTTATGCACCCAACATAGGAGCACCTCAATACATAAGGCAAATGCTAACAGCCATAAAAGGGGAAATCGACAGTAACACAATCATAGTAGGGAACTTTAACACCCCACTTTCACCAATGAACAGATCATCTAAAATGAAAATAAATAAGGAAACACAAGCTTTAAATGATACATTAAACAAGATGGACTTAATTGATATTTATAGGACATTCCATCCAAACACTAACAGATTACACTTTCTTCTCAAATGCTCACAGAACATTCTCCAGGACAGATCATAGCTTGGGTTACAAATCAAGCCTTGGTAAATTTAAGAAAAGTGAAATCGTATCAAGTATCATTTCCGACCACATTTCCGACCACAGATATCAATTACAGGAAAAAATCTGTAAAAAATACAAACACATGGAGGCTAAACAATACACTACTAAATAAGCAAGAAAACACTGAAGAAATCAAAGAGGAAATCAAAATATACCTAGAAACAAATGATAATGAAAACACGACGGTCCAAAACCTATGGGATGCAGCAAAAGCAGTTCTATGAGGGATATTTATAGCAATACAATCCTACATCAAGAAACAAGAAACATCTCAAATAAACAATCTAACCTTACACCTAAAGCAATTAGAAAAGAAGAACAAAAAACCCCCAAAGTCAGAAGAAGGAAAGAAATCACAAAGATCAGATCAGAAAAAAATGTAAAACAAATGAAGAAAACGATAGCAAAGATCAATAAAACTAAAAGCTGGTTGTTGAGAAGATAAACAAAATTGATAAACCATTAGCCAGACTACCAAGATAAAAAGGGAGAAGACTCAAATCAACGGAATTAGAAATCAAAATGGAGAAATAACAACTGACACTGCAGAAATAGAAAGGATTATAAGAACTTACTACAAGCAACTATATGCCAATAAAACAGACAACCTGGAAGAAATGGACAAATTCTTAGAAAAGCACAACCTTCCGAGACTGAACCAGGAAAAAAGAGAAAATATAAGCAGACCAATCACAACCACTGAAATTGAAACTGTGATTAAAAATCTTCCAACAAACTAAAGCCCAGGACAAGATGGCTTCACAGGCGAATTCTATCAAACATTTAGAGAAGAGCTAACACCTATCCATCTCAAACTCTTCCAAAATATAGAAGAGGGAGAAACATTCCCAAACTCATTCTACAAGGCCACCATCACCCTGATACCAAAACCAGACAAAGATGTCAAAAATAAAGAAAACGATAGGCCAATATCACTGATGAACATAGATGCAAAAATCCTCAACAAAATACTAGCAAACAGAATCCAGCAGCACATTAAAAGGATCATACACCACGATCAAGTGGGGTTTATCCCAGGAATGCAAGGGTTCTTCAGTATATGCAAATCAATCAATGTGATACACCATATTAACAAACTGAAGGACAGAAACCACATGATCATCTCAATAGACGCAGAAAAAGCGTCTATTTATGACAAAAGACTCTGCAGAAAGTAGGCATATAGGGAACGTACCTCAACATAATAAAGGCATATATGACAAACCCACAGTCAACATCATTCTCAGCGGTGAAAAACTGAAACCATTTCCACTAAGATTAGGAACAAGACAAGGTTGCCCACTCTCACCACTCGTATTCAACATAGTTTTGCAAGTTTTAGCCACAGCAATCAGAGAAGAAAAAGAAATAAAAGGAATCCAAACTGGAAAAGAAGTAAAACTGTCACTGTTTTCAAACGAGATGGTAGTATACATAGAGAATCCTAAAGATGCTACCAGCAAACTACTAGAACTAATCAATGAATTGGGTAGAATAGCAGAATACAAAATTAATGCACAGAAATCTCTTGCACTGCTATACACTAATGATGAAAAATCTGAAGGGAAATTAAGGAAACACTCCCATTTACCACTACAATAAAAAGAATATAATACCTAGGAATAAACCTACCTAAGGAGACAAAAGACCTGTACTCAGAAAAGTATAAGACACTGATGAAAGAAATTAAAGATGATACAAACAGATGGAGAGATATAGCATGTTCTTGGATTGGAAGAATCAACATTGTGAAAGTGAAAACTGGAAAAGAAGTAAAACTGTCACTGTTTTCAAACGAGATGGTAGTATACATAGAGAATCCTAAAGATGCTACCAGCAAACTACTAGAACTAATCAATGAATTGGGTAGAATAGCAGAATACAAAATTAATGCACAGAAATCTCTTGCACTGCTATACACTAATGATGAAAAATCTGAAGGGAAATTAAGGAAACACTCCCATTTACCACTACAATAAAAAGAATATAATACCTAGGAATAAACCTACCTAAGGAGACAAAAGACCTGTACTCAGAAAAGTATAAGACACTGATGAAAGAAATTAAAGATGATACAAACAGATGGAGAGATATAGCATGTTCTTGGATTGGAAGAATCAACATTGTGAAAGTGACTATACTACCCAAAGCAATCTAAAGATTCAATGCAATCCCTATCAAACTACCACTGGCATTTTTCACAGAACTAGAACAACAATTTCACAATTTGTATGGAAACACAAAAGGCCCCCAAGAGCCAAAGCAACCTTGAGAAAGAAAAACGGAGCTGCAGGTATCAGGCACCCCGACTTCAAACTATACTGCAAAGCTACATTAATCAAGGCAGTATGGTACTGGCACAATATAGATCAATGGAACAGAAAATAAAGCCCAGAGATAAACCCACGCACATATGGTCACCTTATCTTTGATAAAGGAGTCAAAAATATACAATGGAGAAAAGACAGCCTCTTCAATAAGTAGTGCTGGGAAAACTGTACAGCTACACGTAAAAGAATGAAAGTAGAACACTCCTTAACACCATACACAAAAATAAACTCAAAATGGATTAAAGACCTAAATATAAGGCTAGACACTATAAGACTCTTACAGGAAAACATAGGCAGAACACTCTATGACATAAATCACAGCAAGATCCTTTTTGACCCACCTCGTAGAGAAGTGGAAATAAAAACAAAAATAAACAAATGGGACCGAATGAAGCTTAAAAGCTTTTGCACAGCAAAGGAAACCATAACCAAGACAAAAAGACAACCCTCAGAATGGAAGAAAATATTTGCCAATGAAGCAACTGACAAAGAATTAATCTCTAAAATATATAAGCAGCTCATGCAGCTCAATATCAAAAAAACAAACAACCCAATCCAAAAATGGGCAGAAGACGTAAATAGACATTTCTCCAAAGAAGATATACAGATTGCCAACAAACACATGAAAGGATGCTCAACATCACTAATTACTAGAGAAGTGCAAATCAAAACTACAATGAGGTATCACCTCACACCGGTCAGAATGGCCATCATCAATAAGTCTGCAAACAATAAATGCTGGAGAGCGTGTAAAGAGAACCCTCTTGCACTGTTGGTGGGAATGTAAATTGATACAGCCACTATGGAGAACAGTATGGAGGTTCCTTAGAAAACTAAAAATAGAACTACCATATGATCCAGCAATCCCACTCCTGGGAATATACCCTGAGAAAACCATAATTTAAAAACAGTCATGTATCACAATGTTCATTGCAGCACCATTTACAATAGCCAGGACATGGAAGCAACCTAAGTGACCACTGACAAATGAATGAATAAAGAAGATGTGGCACATATATACAATGGAATATTGCTCAGCCATATAAAGAGATGAAATTGAGTTATTTGTAGTGAGGTGCATGGACCTAGAGTCTGTCATACAGAGTGAAGTCAGAAAGAGAAAAACAAATACCGTATGCTAACACATATATGTGGAACCCTGAAAAAAAAAAAAGGTTCTGAAGAACCTAGGGAGCAGGACAGGAATAAAGACACAGATGTAGAGAATGGACTTGAGGACATGGGGTGGGGGAAGGGTAAGCTGGGACAAAGTGAGAGAGTAGCATGGACATATATACACTACCAAATGTAAAATAGATAGCTAATGGGTAGCAGCCGCATAGCACAGGGATATCAGCTCGGTGCTTTGTGACCACCTAGAGGGGTGGAATAGGGACAGTGGGAGGGACACACAAGAGGGAGGGGATATGGGGATAGATGTATACATATAGCTGATTCACTTTGTTACACAGCAGCAGCTAACATAACAATGTAAAGCAATTATACTCCAATAAAGATGTTAAAAAAAAAAAAAAAAACCTAACAACCTGATTAAAAAATGGGCAGAGGACCTGAATAAACATTTTCCCAAAGAAGACATACAAATAGCCAACAGGCACATGAAAAGGTGCTCAACATCACTATCTACCAGAAAAAGAAAATCAAAACCACATGGTATCACTTCACACCTGTTGCACTGGCTATGATCAAAAACACCAGAAGTAAGGACTGCTGTCGAAGATGTAGAGAAAAGAGAACATCTATGCAGTGTTGGTACAGTCAGTATGGAAAACAGTATGGAGGTTCCTCAAAAAATTAAAAATAGAGCTACCATATGATCCAGCAATGCTGCTTCTGGGCATATATCCAAAGGAACTGAAATCAGGATCTCAAAGAGGTATCTGCATTCCTATGTTCATTGCAGCATTACTCACAATAGCCAAGAAACGGGAAAAGTTAAGGGTCCGTCAAGGGATAAATGGGTAAAGAAGGTGTGAGGCAGAGATAGAGATACACACACACATGAATAGTATTCAGCCGTGAGAAAGAAGGAAACCTTGCCCCTGTGACAGAGAAGGACAAATACCGTATGATCTCACTTATATCTACAACGTCAAACTCAGACACAGAAAACATCTGTTTAACAGATGTAAAATGAAATAACCGACAAGTAAGTACGTAGATTTGGTCACCTTAGTATCATCGTGGCCACCATCACTCAGGTAGGTCTAGAAAACTGTATCAGTACCACCATCTCCAGTTATCAGTAATATCACCCTAGGGTGACAGAAGTCTGGAAAAGTGACCACCCTAAAACCAAAATTCTATGTAAAAGAATAAGAAATTGCCTCCTAGATACAAACTGAAGGACATGAAAAAACCTGCCTACCAAAAACGGGGGGAAAAGAATTCCTCCTTGGGCTTCCCTGGTGGCGCAGTGGTTGAGAGTCCGCCTGCCGATGCAGGGGACACGGGTTCGTGCCCGGTCCGGTAAGATCCCACATGCCGCGGAGCGGCTGGGCCCGTGAGCCATGGCCGCTGAGCCTGCGCGTCCGGAGCCTGTGCTCCGCAACAGGAGAGGCCGCAACAGTGAGAGGCCCGCGTACCGCAAAAAAAAAAAAAAAAAAAAAAATTGCCTCAAAGCCTGTGTGAAGCCTTTTCAAGGAATTGAAAGATATATCTCACTGGCCTAACACAGCCCTTGAAATTACCATCAAAACATTTACTTATCAAATATTTACTGAGTTCCTACCAGGTGTAAAACTCTGTGCTACATAGTGTGGCTCTAAAGGTGAAAGATGCCGCTCCAGCTCTCAAGATATGACAGTTTAGTGGAGATACAGAGGACAACACGATAACACGAGGTGCTGGGGGCCTGAGACAGCATCAGAGGAGGAACAGTTCTGGCGAGGTGGGAAGGCAAGACAAGCTTCTAGTAACGACGAAGCTAAGCTAAGAGCTGAAGAATAAGCAGCAATTAGCCCAGCGAAGAGGGCTAAACGTTTCAAAGAAATGCTCTGCAAAAAGCACCTATTGAAATGTACTTGTGTTTCTGGAGAGGTGACATTTACAGCTACAGCACATCAGTAGCCAGGCCCTGGAACACAGCGTGGGTCCTGCACGGGGGTCTCGCATGCAAATGGCAGAAGAGGACAGAGCAGCCCCCAGCAAACAGCGACAAGGTGCTCTGGCTCTACAGCACATCATGGTTTAAGAACCTCCCAACAGAGAATCTCACTTACAAGGATAATTCTTCAAGGTTCTGAACTAAGAATGGATCCCAAGTAATCTCCAGTAATGAGACATCCAGAGCAGCATGTGACATGGTAACAGAGGACTAGCTGGGACAGAGGTGGCACTTCTGGCTAATACTAAAGTATCTGAGAGGTTCCTATATATACTAGTCGAGTACACTGGCTAACTTCTCAGCAATACCTACCTCTACTCACTTTGATCTAATTTTAAAGCAGCATGTTACTCTCCTAATAGTTGCTCCCTACCAATTTCTATGTAAGGGTATGCGCTTTTTACCAAACTGAGACTTAAAAAAATAAAGAAAAGAAAAGAAAAAGAAGTCCTTGGACAAACAGAGTTAGACTTAACTTTTTTCCTAAGCTATATAACCCAGTAGGGAGCGCTGTTTTCTTGTTGCTGCTGTTTGATGCCTGTAACAGGCTTCCGCATAACCATCCTTCTTAAGGTCACTTCAGAATACGAGATGTGACCACAAAATCATGTTTGACGATCCCCAAGCATCCCAAGAGTGTGACTCTTTGGAGGATGAACAATACAAGAGTGAGGGCAGTATAGGAGCATCCTGGGCAACTCCCACATTGATGGAAAGGTCCCTAGAAATTGTACCTGTGCCACCCAGAGACTTGTGTCGTGAGTCAGAACATCATGACCTCTGGAGTTACACACACTGAATTCTTCAGCCTCTACCTATTCGATCCAAAGTGATGACTTCAGCTTAGATGCCCACTGATGTAGAAAAGGCATTTATAAATTATGAATGATATAATGTATGAATATAATCATTTACATGATAGGGGCATTCTAAGTAAAGGACCAGAACAATGGGTCTGTCATTTCATATTCAGCTACTCGCCCCATGAACCACAGGGGCGTACAGCTTCTTGTACTGTCTCTTCATGTGGTTTATCATGCTGTGATATATACTAAATTCCCACACAGGGTAAAAAGAAGGGAATATTTGTCTTTAAGAGACAGCCCAGAACTATAAATTCTAAAATAATAACCACAGGAACATTCAGCTTTTATGTGAAATTTGTGTAAAGCATTAAATTACAGTTATCAAAATAAATTTAAGTTACATTGAAGTTCTTAACAAATATTATCACAGACTCAGATTAAAACAAAAGAAATTATGATGGAAGGAATATAAAAAACACAAAGCTAAAACCAGAATACAGCAGTTCAAGGACTCAATAGGACAGAGGGCTGGCATGCTGGCTAGGACTGCAGCACTGCAGGGGGGTCCTACAGAACCCACCTGCCACCTCAGACGGGGCTGACCGTCTGGCATCAGTGATGACACCTACCCTGGATTTTTCTTATCCATTTTTTATGATTACAGATGACCAAGGGCACCTGAGAGTTTTAACAGCACTAAAAGCAAACAAGAGCCAATGATCACATTACTTGGGGTAGGAAGCCTGAGCCTGCTGACTAGGAAGGGCTGGGCTGGCAGGCAGCACGGCTCCTTGGCTGAGAGAAGACAGCTGCTCTGGGGGAAGGCTGTAGCTCTGGGGCTGGCTCAGCTGCGCGCTCCCTGCGACCAGGTAGGCACCGCTTTGAGGAGGGCCTGGGTACACCTAGGATGGTCAGAGACAAAACACATTAGGGTCCCTCGGATTTCAACAGGCATGCATTCACTTACAAAAGAGCAACGATTACATCTCTGAAATGGTTTTCTGAGTTCCTTCCGGTGACAGGCATTTTATTTTATTTTTTAATGTAGATTTTATTTATTTTTAATTGGGGTACAGTTGCTTTACGACAGGCGTTTTAAAAAGTGCTTTTCAGTGAAGTGGGCTTCTGATGATTTTTGTTTTTAGGGAAACATTAGCTAAACTCGTGTCTGTCTCCGTACAGAAGCAGTAAAGAAACTTACCTTGAAATTTTATACTAATATAATCCCTCTTTCCACATTGATACTGTATCTCCCTAAAATGAACCCCCAAATGCTGAAGAAGTGTGTTTGAATTCACTGCATTACAGCAACAGTCGGCATTTATTTCTAGGCATCTACACATAGATATATCTCCTAAGTTACAGCTTACTGAACATAGAGCAAGCTATCCTCCTAAAGCAAGGTCAGCAGACTTCTTTGTCCAGGGCCCAGACAGTAAATGGGGCGGGCTTTGTGGGCCATGTGCGCTCTGTTGAAACTACTGGGCTCTGCCCATAGAGAAAGCAGCCAGCAATGATGGAGAAACGAATGAGAACGGCTGTGTTCCAGTAAAAATTTATTTTAAAAAAGAGGTGGGAGCCTGGACTTTGCCCTTGTGCCATTGTTTGCGTATCCCTGCACCTAAAAACTATACTTGTTCTAAGCTAAAGAGATTAGTCTTAAGTGCCCCCAGAATCTTAAACACACATAATATTCGAATTTTCTGTAGTATCCATTAGATCCTTCCATTTCACATGTTTGAAAACAGAACTCCACTGTCCAGGGAGTGAGACTTGTAGCAGCTGTTAGGACAGTAACACACTCATCAGGAAACAAAACAACAATCATCTGAAGGCTGTGTTAAGCCACACGAGACTCACTACACACAGAATCCAAAAGGTCTTCATTATGGACGCAGCTAGTCCAGTCCTCACAAATACAATTGTTTGTACTTTGCGAATTGAACGTGAAGGGTTTCTCTTTGTCTGCTGGCTCACACTGGCATCAAGACTCATGGGTAGGTGTCATCCAGCCTCACGTTTCTCAGGCCTGGCTGCTCTTCTCCAGGGTTCTGGCCCCTTACTCCAGAAGTGGACTGCGTCAAAAAAAAATTCATCTGCACAAAGTTTATGCTACCCTACATGGATAAAATGCTGTGTCTGACTAACTACTCCCTATACCCTGAACTTAGTGAGTTTGTGGGAAATGGGCTCTTGAAATAGTTGCTGGGCATGACGAGAGGAAAAAGGGCTCTCTGGTGCATTACACACATGCTCATGTAAAGGAATGGAAAAAATGCAGATTAAAGAAAGTCACTATAAAATTGAAAATGGTAGATACTCACAAGAATTTAGTAATAATCAGAAATTTTACTCAGACAAAAATTGTAGTTCTTAACTAGATAATCAGATATGAAGCTTTAAAAATATACAGATGTTTGGGCCTCATGCCTGGATTCAATAGGTCTGGGTAGAGTCAAAGTATCTGTTTTTTGTTTTTTTTTAAAGCTTGACAGTGATTGATGTGCACCCCTGCAGAAAAATAATTTTTTAGAACAAGAACTATTATTATTGCTAGCACACTACACATTGTATTTGTCAAGTGAAAAAATCTTTTTAACTTTATTTTTACTCCAAACATCACTTTTAGAAAGTTTCACGTTTTACAAAAACACAGCTATTCCAAATAATCTCAAATATATTTGAGAATTTAAAATGAAATACTTGCATTTTTAAAAGCTTACCTGAGAACCAGAAACACCAGATGACTGAATATAATACTGCTGATTCTGTAATTTTGCATACATGGAATACATTGGATCTTCATTCATTAACTTGGTATACAAGGACAGGGCCTCCATCACTTTAACATTGAGCTCTGAGAGTTCTGAATGTTTTCTGAAATATTATACAATAATGTGACACATAACTGCTATTTAAATGATATAATGTTCTAAATAATAAGAAGCATCAAAATAGCAAAAATGGCAAAGAGTGGTATAAGCAGACATTATTAAAACTTTAACCTTGTAACGAAAAAAAATATCCTATAGTTTAGCTCCAAGGCAACCAAAACTGTTTCAGATTTAGGTGCTGTGCTGGAAGGACTCTAGCTTATTGTACTTGACTTTACCTCAAAATATCCAGGTTTCCCTCATTAATAACAGATGTTGGGTCATGTGTGGGCCCTGATGATGCCGCTCACAGCAAATATGATTATAATAGTTAACCCTTATTTTTAAAACAGACTAACATAATGAAAGTCAAATAAATCCTCATTTAAAAGTGGGAGTGGGGGCAGATGGGTCTAATTTTAATTCCCACATCAAGTAGAAAACAAGTGAATGAGAACTGGCATATCTTTAAAATGAAAATAAAATAAAATACAAGGCAGCTCTATTCCAATATGCAGTTTAGAGAGATCTGTGGAGAAGAAGGTACACAGTACAGACGGAGCGCATGTCCTTTTACCTGTCAATATCTTCCAGCTTCTCATCAATGAGAGGCCCCATCTGGTGACACATGGCTAAGATGACAAGATTTAAAGAAATATAAGAAAATGCAGCAAAAGAAAGCAACTCTCTGATGGACATTCATGTAGTTTAAGGAATAAAAGATCTAATTTGGAATAATAAAAATTCTATTAATTAATCTCAGCCCACAGAACCCAAGACTGATTTTCCTAGCTATTTATAAAATCAATACTTTAGATTGATTGCATTGATCTCAGAAATTTTTAATACCAATTTTAATTTTATAACCTTTTAAACGTTGAATAAAATATTTAATTTGGGTAGAAAAGTATAAGAATTTGAATTCCACCAAAGGTTCAATTAAACTGCATATAAACGTGAGACTGGTCACAGAAGAGTCAGAAATGTTAACATTGTTTATATCATTTTCAATTTTATTTAAATATAAAACCACTCTGTAACAGAACACTAGATTTAATCCTAATTATTCTTTATTTGCAAGGGAAATGGAAAACAAGGTTTACCTTCAAGATGAAGTAACTCGGGAAGATCTGGTTGATCATCACTGGGATCCGTACTTTGCAACATCTGTAGCAGTTGGTCCATTTTATCCTACAGAAATTAAACTGTTACTATAAAAAGTAACAAATCATTATGCAACAATACCTTCTCACTTCATTAGTTAGATAGTGGCTAATCCTGTAATGCGCAGATATGAAGACTTCAATTTCGCTTCTATGTATTTACTGTCCGTGTATTCTCTTTACTATCATGTGAAGTCAGAGCCCTTTTGAAACGGCTACCAGAAATTCTCTTAGATGAGAAGAAATAGAGCAGCATCTAAACTTACAACATGTGAGCTCTTTAATCTCTTAAGTCATGCTAGTGGACTACCTTGTCACTTTGTTTAGGGGCAGCTGTAGTCTTGCCATGCTGACAGGCGTAACCTCTCTCTCAAGCTGGCAGTACTTGTGACTAACAGCTCCGTTACTACTTCTCTACAAGGGAGAATACAGCAGCTGTTTCAGTAAGGCACAGCTCAGCTCTGGTACAGCTGTTCTTCTAAGTAGCACCAGAAGGATTTACTCTACATTCTCTTTCCACCAATGCTTCACTTTGTCATCAAAAAAAGGAGGAAGATTTATGGCTTCTCTATTCTCCTATGTGAAAGGCTGGAAGGCATCTCAAAGCAATGACTCAGATCTATGTCAGAATCTTTTGCTGTAAGACCAACAGAACTAATGAAGGCATCATTACATAAATACATCTATACATTACATTAGTAGAGATGTATCTATACGTAAGTTTTAAAAACCCAAAATATAGATCTCATGTACCAAAGAATATTACTGTAATAATTACAAACTTTTCTCCATTCATGGATTTTACACGGTTATGTTACTGAGTATAGGTACTTAGGTAAATAATTTAAAGAGTACCAATTCTAAGCAAAGTAGTTATTTATACCAAAACAAAACTCTATACTCTGTACAGAAGGATAAGCGTTTGAGAGATGAATTAAATCACTAGAGAGTGAAAATGACACATGTATATTAAAACACTCTTCTGAAGTCAAAAGAATTCCATATTTAGAAATGGATATTATTTTTTAACGTAAAAGATTCACAATTTTCATTTTACGTAGTCTAAAAAAGGAGGCACATGTCAGAAAAGTTTGCCTACAGCCAAAACAAGGAGAGGGGAGTAAAATGAGAGTGAGAGTCAACTAACACATGGATTATTTCTCTTCTCTTTGTTTACAGAATTCTACAACCTATTTGAAATTGTCTACGATCAGAGAAATAAGGTTTCTAGACAGACCGCTAGCATGCATTTTCCGATGGAATGCTCGAGCCAAACCTAACTCTCCCTGACGCCAGGACATTCTCTGGGGGCTCTCAGCACAGCTTCTACAACCCGTTTCGCTAAAACAGCGCTCTTCAAACCTTCCGCTTCTGGCTCCTCCAAGAAAAGGCTAAAAACCTACAAATCCCCTCACATAGTTTAAAGATGACATCTCATTTTTCATCATTAGTTTAAAATGTTACAAAGAATATAATTTCCAGAGCATTTAAAAATAAAAGTCACACACAACCTAGAGGGGTGGGATGGGGAGGGTGGGAGGGAGGCTCAAGAGGGAGGGGATATGGGGATATATGTATACGTATAGCTGATTCTCTTTGTTATACATAACATTGTAAAGCAATTATAATCTGATAAAGATGTAAAAAAAAAGTCACACATTCTTTTGAATATACCCAAAAAGTCTCATTATAATAGTGTTTGTAATAGCAAAAAACACACAAAGAACTGAAAACAACCTAACTGTCCAACAACAGAATAATGAAGTCATGATAAGTCCATTCTATGGAATATTAAACAGGAATTAAAATAATGAGATACAACTATAAGCACTGACATGGTAAGAATGGGACTAGGGAGGAAATTTCCAGGAGAATCTTTGCTTCGTCTGTATTGTTTGAAGGTATATAACAACAAAACACATGCATTAATCAAGTACTGAATTTTTTTAAATAAGAGAAGAAAACCATTGCAACTTCAATAGTGAAAGTATGATGCTCTCAGACAGGAAATCACTCACTTCATCAATGTAGGCTTGTTCCGGCTCTGGTTCTATCGTTTCTACCTGAACATCGTCACTAAATTGTACCGTCTTCTTCTCCGTTTTAACTGTAAAACATGTAACATTTATCGCTTCCTTATAAATTTAAAATTTTATTTAAAAGCACTTTAAGGAGAGAACTTGGATTTTTCTTGTATTCCCTTCAATCTGAGAAACTCAGTTTAAGGGATAATTCGGTTGCAGATTTAGGCAACCATGACAGAACATGACATTATGAAATTCTGTGAAGACTTCTCAATTTTTTCTTCTAAAGATTTTATGTTTTCCATAACAGGTACTTCACTAAAAATAAGAACTGTATTTCTGGAACAAAGATTAATCACCTATTACATATGAGAGTTTAGTAAACTGCTGAACAGAAAGCAAAGTTTTACAATGGCATAAATGAATTCTGCTATTGAAAATAAATCCTCTTTTCAAATTACCAGTCCTTTCAAAGAAAACTCTCCACTTTTCCACAGGCCACGCTCTTTCAATGTAATGAATTGGGAAGTTAGCTATATATTCCCCTCACGCCACTCAGTCTTTTCTTTAAAACTAAGGGAATGACACCCAGGCCAGTAGAGAGCTTTACAAGTGGCCTTGGCAGGGATCTGAATTTTCCACTAAATCAGTCTGTATTTTTTAGTTACATTATTCTTGCAATTGAAAAGGTGGTTATTAAGGGATCTGCAAACCAGAAGCACATATTTCTCTTGCTCAACAAAGCAATCTTTAAAAAGATTCAATGTAACATTAACCAGCAAATATAAGGTTATGATTAACATAGTAATTAATCTTATCCAAAGTAATACTGAGAAACACATACAGCTTTAAAGGAATGAACTTCCTTTTTGGATTTTTTCATCCTGATATCAATGTAGTCAATCAGTATTCATAAAAATTAAGAATCAGGGGGATGGGAAAGGGGCAGAATTAAGGAAGGGAAATAATATTAATTAAACTATTAAATATGCTTAATGAAATATTGCATTTCCCCCAATGAATCTCCAATACAATCCTATGAGATATGCCCATCTTGTAAACGAGGTTAGCAGTGGCTTAGAAAGATTAAAAACGCTTGCGTAGGAGAAAGCTAATAAATGGCAAAGCCTGGATTTGAATGCCAATCATTCTAGCTCTATTAGCCCACACTACTGGAATCTGGCCTGTGATTTTACTCTGAGAACAAGAAGACATATCACTTATGTATTCTATGCTATAGAATATAAATGGAAAATAGTTTAATTTCCAATATAAGGAATATATTCATCCCACACAAGTCACCATAAAGTAAAACTCTACATACAAAACCAGTTTCAGCTGATTTCACTTTCCCATGGAAGAAAAAGAGCCATATGCTATACATATTTTTGCTTTTTATATCTTGAGCTATTAACAAGTAGAAAGCTGGGACAGCACTGCATTGGCTGCTACCCATAAGAAAACACATGGTAGACTTCACATCCTAACAGCTGACCATGCACAAGTTTGCAGTGCTTTTTCTCTCAGGGACTAATACTATTACTTTGTATGTATGTGTATGTTTGTGTGTATATTATGTGTATGTGTGTATAAATAATATCTTACACACACACACACAGATGTGTTTATGCATATACATATATAAAATACAGTGCTTGCACGAAATCTTACTGCCTCTCCAAAACGAAAACAAGCTAAGTAGGTCAGGCACTTCTAATTAACACATTCAGTGAAATGGGCTTCTGTCTGCTCATAAAGAACGATGCTACAAGGATCTTGCTAACACTCATTTTCCAAGCCTGAGAACTGTAACTCCACTGTATAAGCTCTGATGCTCTGGTTTCTCTTTTACATGGTCCAGAGTGAAACACATGAAAATAATTAGAATATTCATTTTAAGGCACATTTCTATGTAATGGGGAAAAAAAGATGAGACGGCTACTTTATCTACCTGAGATCTTGGATCTCCTCTTGAATGGAAGTCCAAGACAATTCCATCCTTTCCAGCAGCTATTTCAAGATTAAAAAAAAAAAAACAACCCAAATCCCAAAATCAAGCAAAATCCCCCACCACCATCAGCCCAGATTAAAAAGTTAGCACGTTATGCACTGCCATCTAAACAAGGTTCCACAGGACGTTTTCTGAGTTTACCAAAGAGAACTTTATTAAAGGAATGGGTATCACAATCTGTCTCTATAAAAGTGACACAAGACATCCCAACAATAACTAGGAGAGGGCATTACTTTATCAAAGATCTGTAACATCTGGTCTGTTATTAAAGCCTTCTTTTGAAAGAGAAGCATTTTTATGTTTTCAAAGAAAAGTGTATCTTTACTGTTAATACACAGACACTTACGCTTCATTTATTGTATAAACATTTATATAGTCTGTATTCTGGATAAGATTCAGTACCAAGAACTGTTGGAAATAAAAAGACAACTGAGACAAAGATCTTTTCTTAAAATTCCTGTAAACTAAAAATGACCAAAGCAGATCGTGATTTATAACTTTCTTTGATCTCTTCTACCTGGCATTATAGAAAGATGAGATATTTTGCCAAGATAACTGTAGCTTACCAACTTACTTACCAAAAACTCTTAAAATTCTAACCATTTCAGTCGCTACAGAAATCTTTCTAGATTAGAACATATTTCTGTTTCCTTAAAAAGAGGAAGGTTGTGACTTAATCTTGATGCCACAAACTCATCATTATGAAGATTCATTACAGTATTGCCTAGAAATACAGTGAACTGCCTACCAACATTTTGATAGACGACTGGCAGTTACATGTCCTGCAATGATTACGCCTGCCAGTAATATCACTTTTCCTCCTTCGCCCCACTTTCTAGTCTGTTTCTCCTAGTCAGCAAAGGTTTGAAACTCAAAAATTATTGACATGATTCGTTATGGCTCCTTCTGAATATCTGACATGGTGGCTTAGGAAAGCTATTAAGTTGCTAAGAGGCCACTGCTTCCAAATTTGGGGCTGGACACTAGAGAAATGAGCTAACCTTTGAATAGGAAGAACTCTCTATAAGGTTACACTGCATTTGTCACCCTTTCATCAACTGATGATACCAAAAATACATAATGCATAAATTCTATAATACTTCTTAATCTGCATTTTTACAATGACATATATATACATACATATATATACATATATGTGTATATATATACATTTTTTTTTCTTAAAGAAAAGTCCATAGTCTGTCTTAAGATAATCTTGGTAGACAGATGATTTCAATTCTTAGATGATTAGATGACTCCTCATAAATAATCTGACTGGGGAGCTGCATTTTTAGTATACACCTTGGAGGCACTAACTTTGGAGAGTCTCTGCTCCAGAAAGCTGAATTTTAGAGAGAATTGTGGATCATCATCCATTTACAGGCTGGAAAATACTTACTCATTTCTGGTTCAGCA
>NW_006787833.1:98341-119829 GCF_000442215.2 Lipotes vexillifer
GTTCAGCAGTGAGATCCGCAGTCACAAAATTAGAGGGGAATAACCCCATGCCTTGATGGGTTTCACCCTTCCACCAGTTGGGGTCACTAAGAGAAACAAGAAAGAATGCTTTACTATAACAAAGAACTTTTATTTCTATGTATCTTTACCTTTTATAGTGTTTAACCTATATTATTACCAGATCTGAAGCTCACAACAATCCAATGGAGGAAGTGAATGTATCATTATTACAAATTAGAGATGAGGCCTCAGAGAAGATAAGACACTATTAAATACACAGTTCTTTCTCATATTCTGGAAGGCTGGCGAACACTTCGAGGATCTAGTACAAGGCTCTGAACTCTCTCCCTCAAACAGAGGTCCCCACACTTGAAAACTGTCAACTTCGAATGGTTCATAGGCTCCCGCGAGAGAATCCTTTATAATAAGATAGATGGTAGGCTCTGAATCCAGACCTCCATTCCTAATCAGTCCTCTTTCTAGCACACATTAGGAAACTTTCCCCCCCACAAGAGAACACACATGACAGTAACACCATTTATAGCACAAAATGTTCACAAGGAACACACTCCCAGGTGCGTACCCACACTAACCACTGGATCCCCGGCACCTAGGATAAGGAAAGCTAGCAAGTGCTCAATAAATACTTTTTGAATGAATGAATGACCAAGGTTTTGTGCAACTTCATGCTAACCAGCTCAAACTTTACTTCATTTTCTTCCATTCAAGAAAACATATTAGTATGTAAGTGTGATACTATAAGAATAATCTTAAATGTATTTGAATTGATCTTTAAAAACCACATGCAGGGACTTCCCTGGTGGCACAGGGGATAAGACTCCATGCTCCCAATGCAGGGGGCCCAGGTTCAATCCCTGGTCAGGGAACTAGATTCCACATGCATGCCACAACTAAGAGTTCACACACCACAGCTAAGGAGCCCATGTGCCGCAACTAAGGCCTGGAGCCACAACTAAGGAGCCCGCCTGCCACAACTAAGAAGCCCGTGTGCTGCAACTAAGGAGCCAGTGAGCCACACTGAGGAGCCCGCCTGCTGCAACTAAGACCCGGTGCGACCAAATAAATAGAAACATAAATAGTAAAATGAAACAAACAAAAAAACCTAACGCATTTATCCGACCTCAAAAACAAAGATTTAGGCTTCCCTGGTGGCACAGCGGTTAAGAATCCGCCTGCCAAGGCAGGGGAGACAGGTTCGAGCCCTGGTCTGGGAAGATCCCACATGCCGCACAGCAACTAAGCCCGTGCACCACAAGTACTGAGCCCGCGTGCTAGAGCCCATGAGACACAGCTACTGAGCCCGCGTGCCACAATTACTGAAGCCTGCACACCTAGAGCCCATGCTCCGCAACAAGAGAAGCCACTGCAATGAGAAGCCCGCACACCGCAATGAAGAGCAGCCCCCGCTCGCCACAACCAGAGAAAGCCCGCATGCAGCAACAAAGACCCAATGCAGCCAAAAATAAATAAAATAAATAAAAATTTATATAAAAAAAAAACTGCCAGGTCAGCTCTCCCTTTAAAAAAAATAAAGATTAAAAAACACTTGCAAATTTTAGCACTTCATTATGAGTAATAATCATCAGTAACAACTAATTTTCAAGTAAACATAAAGCTGTAGTAAAAAAACAGATGCACTGTATCACCTCCCCTATGATATAATGTATATAACACCATGTAAAATGAATCTGTTCCACACTGATATACTATTCTGTGCAAATAAATTAATTCAATATATTTTGTATTTCTTATAAATTCCATATATATATATATATATATATATATTTGGTGTATTTTCTAAAATCTTAACCTTTTTTTTTTTGTACTAATTTAACAATCTATATTATAAGATGGAACCAAAAATGAATAGAGTAAACTGGGCCTCCAAGACATATAAAATCCATTTAAATGATAGATGAGGAAAAATTAAGCTACAAAATACGAATCCAGACAGTATGACACAAGCAAAGCAACCGACCGTCCTACAGAAAAACTACCTGCATCAGTATTTGATTTTATTACGTTTGATAAGGCATTCAGCAAGAATAATATGAAACACAGAATATGTTATATATTTTCAAATGAATGTTCAACTTAATAGTAACCATCACCTGTCATCAAGAACTGTAATAATTTCTCCAGCTTTAAAAGTAAGTTCGTTATCTTCAGCAGCTTCAAAGTCGTATATAGCACGAACTTTTCGGCCTTCGTGTTGGTGGTTAGTTAAGAGATTAGATGTGCTTGGATACAAACTGGAAAGGGTGGTTGACTGCTGCCTTTGTTCCTTCAGCGACAACTCAATGGCTGGAAAATAATGGGTTTAAAAAGACCCAAAATGTTAATATACCCAGCAATCCTAAGAAGTACAAAAAGATATCTGAAGGTAAAAAGTATTCTTCTAATAATGTAGAGGGAAACTAGGACATATCCTGATATAATATACTGAACAAAAATGTCATCAATTTTATTCATTCATTCACACTGAGAGCTTAAAAAATAAATAAACTAAAAAAAAAAAACAACAGCATGATGACTATTTTTACTGAACAGGTACAATTTTAAATATTCTGGGTAATAAAAAGACATAAACTCAAATCAATTTTGTTTAATTTAGCTGCAGATATTTTATATTTTCTTTCATCTTTTCAATGTATTTCTGTAGCTTAAGTTTACCAAATAATAACCAAAATCACTTGGGAAGTCCAAAGCCCCAAGCTTGAGTCCTTCACTGGGGTCTTACTAAATAGGAGTCTCAAAGGTAGTATGTGAGAACCTACATTTTATTGTTCCAAAGGTCATTCTTAGGTAATCAGTCTAAGAACTGGAATTTGGAAATAACTACAGTAAAGTCTCACCTAACAAATCCCCCAAAATAGATTCCAAATGTGTCTGCTCTATCTCCTCCCCTAATACAGGGCATCACCATGTGTCACACAGGCTCTGTAACATAATCTTAATGAATTGACTACCCTGCTTTCAGTGCAACACATAACCCCGTCTTCCCTTCCATCTCTGTTCTAGATGAATAAAAGACCAGATGGGAAAATAAAACTTTAAAATTATCATAGAAAAATATCTTTCAGGATCCTGCGGGAGAGGAAAATATCTTAAGACATTAAAAAAAAAACCCAAAATCATAAAAGAAAAGCAAAAATTTTGACTACATGAAAATTTAAAACTTGTTTAATAAAACATGCCATTATCAAAGTTTAAATTGTAAGCCAAACCCTAATAGTAGATATCTATAATAGATATAACAGGCAAAAGATTAACATCCAAAATAAAGATGTTCTATACATTATTAGAAAAAAAATAGAAAGACAGACGATCAGAACAGCTAATAAACGTACAAAAAAGGACTGAACCTCACTAGCAATCAACAAAATAAAAATTAAAAACAACTAGGTATCATTTCAAACCCATCAGATTCACAAAAATTAAACTCTGACAATAGCAAATGTCATGAGACTAAAAAGAATAAGTGAATAATAAAAGCTTTTATACACTGCTGATGGAAAAGGAAATACTACAACTATTTAGCAAAGTTAAAGATGTACCTACTCCATAAGCCAACAATACCACAAAACAAAATCTTTCTCACACACACACACACATGAGAAGGTGGACAAGGATACCCAGTGCAGCTTACTTGTTATAGTAAAAAAAAAATCAGAAAACCCAGCTGTCCATCAGTAGGAGGATAAATTATAGCAGATATTTATTAGTTCACTGGAATATTACACAGCAGTTAAAACAGATGAACTTGATATACATGTCTCATTATGAACAGATCTCAAACATATTGTTGCATGAAGAAAACAAGTTGTAGATGATACCTAGAGTACACTATTTATGAAAAAGAATTTGTTGGACACAAAAAAGTATTTGGTATTGTTTATGGACACATAGTGTAGTAAAAACATTATAGAAAAATAGACTGAACGGACATACACAATAGCAGTTGCCTCGGAAGAGGAGAGGAAAAAAGTGACACTGAAGAGAGGAACAAAGGAGAACAAGTAGATTTCAACTTCAGCTGTGAACTCCTATTTCTTTTATTTTTAAATATCTTGGGGGAAAATAAACATCAAGTAAGAGACCTATCTTCTTTCCATGATCAGGGACTTAAAAATGTACCTTTTGCTAAATCTTCTTCTTCTTTTTTGTTAGCCACAGTGCCAGGATCCTTGGCTACCAGAGCCGGGCTTGCTTTTGCTTGTTCTGCAGCCTAACACACAAAAAAGGAAAATGATATTTGAAAGTTGTTCTCAATTTTCCTACCCCCAACTAATCTAAGAACTCACAAGACCCTTCCCATCAATCCACCACAGACTTCTGAACAAGAAAGAAATCTGAACCTGAGCAGCCTCCTCTTTGAAAGGAGCCAGAGAACAGGTAGAACTGGAGAAAACAGACTGAGAGCGTTAGTTTTCTTAGGGTTAACAGTCCAGCCACACTCTCCCAGGTTTGCGTGAAGAGGTTAAACCAGAAGCAGACACTATGCAAACCAGAGAAGACAGACTAGAGGAGATTTCAACAAAAAGGGGTTGAGAGTGGGAAGGAGATGACCACTTTAAAAACAAGCGTTTTTAAAATTTTTAAAATATCTATTCAAGAGTTTTACTGTTTCCTTCCAGATCAAAAGTCAGGATGTTATCTTTAGGAATCCAATTGATATACAGTAATACAAATGCTCATAAAATTATACTATTTTCGGGCTTCCCTGGTGGCGCAGTGGTTGAGAGTCCGCCTGCCGATGCAGGGAACACGGGTTCGTGCCCCGGTCCGGGAAGATCCCACATGCCGCGGAGCGGCTGGGCCCGTGAGCCATGGCCGCTGAGCCTGTGCGTCCGGAGCCTGTGCTCCGCAACGGGAGAGGTGGCAACAGTGAGAGGCCCGCTTACCACACACAAAAAAAAATTATACTATTTTCTAAACCAAAATACTAGCAGTTAATTTTTACAATATATTACTGTCCCTCTTAAACATATTTTGTATATAAGGTAGTGTACAAGTAAATAAATACATACATTGATTCACACAGAATTACAAGCTTCTAAAGTCTTAATGGCTGCTGAGTTTTTGTGTGGCCATTGAGGCCAATCAGACTCCAGCCTCATTTTTTCAACCATTCTATCAGTTACCAGAAACTGTTGGCACACACACACACACACACACACACACACACACACACACACATATGCTGTGACACACTTTTGCTTCTACTCATGACGTCCTCCCCTCTGGCTCACTGTACTCCATCCACATTGTTTCCTAGTGAGATCCAACCCACCAGTCAGTGAACAGCTGAAAATCACTTTCTCAGTGAAACATTCCTAAACCCTCTCATTAAGCCTTCCCTCCTCTGTGCCCCTCTAGTAACACTTTTAAACAAGGTATTATATGATTCGGGTAGTTAAGGACAGTTAAGGACGCAAGCTGGGGAATCAGGCTAATGGGGAGTCAGGCTAATGCGGTTCAAACCCCAGATGCACCACCTTCTAACACATGAACCTGAGCGCCTAAAAGCCTCCTTTGGCCTCAAGTTCCTCATCTACGAAATGAGGACAACAATGGCCCACACACCACAGGCTGTCATGAGGATTAAATCAGCACATGTAGCTTCCAAAATGAGGGCCATTCAGGGTTTAAATCACAGAGTATACAACGTTGTCTCCTGGGCTTAAAATGTATGCAGAGGTGATACATGCCATACATGTGATAACTAAAGCACAAAGGGTGCTGAAGTAGGAAGTAAATAAACTCTCTACAGTTGCAAGGTTTCTACATTTTATGTGAAATAATTCGCTATTAACTCAAAATAGACTGTGACAAGTTACAAATGTATACTGTAATTCCCAAAGCCATCAATTAAGAAAAATGAAATTCTAAAAAATATTCAAATTACCAAATGCATAGCACTTAGATCACTGCCCAGTACATAGTAACAGGCAATGAATCTCAGCTCCTATTATAATTCTCTGCTTACATGTCTGTCTCCATAACCAGGCTGCATGCTCCTTGAGGGTATATGGGGCTAAATATTATAAGAGATCATAAATGATTGTTGAGTAAATGAAAGGCAAAATATTCAACATTATAGTAAATACCGTGCTATAGTCTTCACTTAATATATTTATAATGTCAAACAAATACACAAGGCATTTATTTTTAGAAAAGCTGATTAGAAGAGAGCTTTTGTATTCAATGAATAGAACTTCAAGCACTCTCAATCTGACCCACCTCTAGTTGTAATCTTCCTTAAATAAAAATGTTTTAATCATCATACACTTCTGAAAATTGAACGTATGCTTCATCAGAGGTAACCTTTATCGTTATATATGAATTTTTTTTTCACAACTTGTGAACTTCACAAAATAGACATATTGATCTTTTGTGGTCTGAGAAGGGATCTCTATTGGTCAAGTAGGAAGTGCAGAAACAAGCTATATTAAGCCCTACATTCCTGAACTGCTCTGTCTCTTTTCAAAGTTCCTTTCTATCATCAGGTTCCAAGTATAGCAACGCTACTTGTCTGATTAACCAGTCAAACACAGTAGCAGTGCCAGTATCACTTCGACCTCAGTGTCCAAAGTCAGTGCTCAAGAGAACCACAGCAGCAAAAGTTAGGTGACTCAAGTATCACTTTTCTTAATATTTTTATATTATTTTCTTCTGTACTTGGATGAAAAAATATACTTTAAAAAATTCTCTTGTTTCCAGAACCTTTTTTTAAAATATGCTAACAAAGGTCTAGTCTGATTAAAATGTAGTAATGGCTTAAGCAACTAAGTGACTGTAAGATTTGGAGGGACTTCTGCAGTTGATCCCAGATGATACATTTTTTTTTTTTAATTAAACATGAAGCTCTTTACAAACACGGTTTTCAACGGAAACCTCTTCAGAAACTACTATTAAAAAAATCACCATTCTACCTCATCATAGGTTACTTTATACGCATTTTACATATTTCTTGTGGTTGAAAGACAGCAACTATAACAAAATGAGCTTTCACATATGTTATAAGATCTAGATGAAAAAAAGAAAAGTAACTCTTAACTTTACTATTGCTGATCTACATCCTGAATCTTTTGAACAGGAGAGTAGTCTCACATCTACACCAATTAGTACATAAACGCTCTTGCCAGTGTTCACTCCACTTCTTGTCCTTCGAAGCCTAGTCCGGACAGACACATATCTACTAACCTCAATATCAAACGGAAGGCAGGATCGTGTAGTGGAAGGAACACTGGACTGAGAGTCAGGAGGCCTGTGTCCTAGTTCCAGCTCTGTCAACTACTAGCTGTGGCCCTGGGCAAGTCACTTAACCATTCTGGGTCTCAGTATCCTCATCTGTAAAATGAGGGGATTAGGTTAGAGGATCACTAGAGTTGTTCCCACAACTATCTGAGATTCTAGGTTAACCAAACAAAGCTACGTATCAAACGGATCAGTAACTCTTCTTCCTTCTCTTACAGGAACAAGTTCCTTTGTGGACTGAAATGCAGTTTTCACCTGCACTGAAAGCTGTCCTCAAGAGTCGTGCTGCTCAAAACAGTCATCAGGGGGCTTGTTAAAATGGACACAATGAATCCACTGCTTGGAGGCACATTTCCACCCGTGAATGAGATGTTACAGTTCCCACAAGCTTCCAGGTGGTGATGATGATGGCCAACCAACCACACTGTAAGTAACAAGCTCCGGAACAGGTTCTCAGAATACAGAACCTGCCATTCCACTAAGCAACTACACTCTTTGGCTCTCCATAGTGAGTCTACTCTTCGATAATTAAACAGTGCTTCTATTGTCAAGGATATCTTATTATAAGATATCTTGGATTATTCTGCATAAAATTATTCCTTAATTATACAGATTTAGAAATTACTCTGAGGTAGTAAAAATGAGCTATCAATTATGAATGACTACTTCTCAAAGATGTAATTCATCACTGTAAAACTATTCACAAGCCAAATTTTTTCAAGTAAGAAGAAAAATATCCTCTCCTTCATCTCCAAAATATATTTCTAGGTTTTCACATCTCAAGAGTACCTAGATAAATTAGAAGTGCCTTGGGAAGAAAGTCTAGATAAGTCTGGATGAATCACTTCATAATTTCCTTGAAACGGTCAAAACCCTGAATAGGAGCCCTCTACAACTAAGAGTTTTCTGCTCATGCTTTCACATCACTCATTATATTCTACCCCAAGCCATACAGTGGGGAAAGACAGTGCAGTAAGTTACCACACACTTTAAGCCTACTTAGTTAGCTGGACATCCTAAAGGATGGTTACTAAGAGAAAAGGAATAAAAGAGATAATCTTCCTTTTTTTTTCCTATATGACATAAATTAGAGATTGAGCTCATTACATAAATAATATTTTTTAAAGGCAAGTTAAGTCTTTCAGTCAATCATATTTATTAGGAAAAAGAAAGAAGACACTTACGTGCTGGTCAGCTCTTAAGGGGAATTTCTCTTCCCAATGACCCACTTTTATCTCCCTACCATTTTTTAATACAAGTGCTCATAAATTTCATAATCCAAAGAACCTCTAAACACATCCTTAAATTTTAAGGAAACCTGATTTTTGAGCTGTCATTCTTTGTACATAAAATTACAGCACGAAGAGCATTTAACAAGAATGTCAGTATTACCTAATAAAGCAATTTTGTCTGTATTATTAAAATTATATTAAAAAATTTTTAATTGCAAAAAGGTTAAATGAATTCATTAATAAAGAAGGAGAAACAGTGGGGAAATAGAAGTTGGAACACATTAACATTCCACTATATTTTTCTGGCAACTTTATATGCAAGATTATTATTATTAACAAAAATTCATCTGGAGTATTAAAAACTACCTGGGTTTTGAAGAAAAAAAAAAAAACTCAAACATAGCTACTTTAGAGAAACGAACTGTAGCACACACATAAATTTATATAAAATACCTGAGAGCCAATAGCTGGAAACGTAACACCTTGTTCCTTAAGGTTCTTAATCATTGCTGATATTAGACTAAGCTGTGGATCATTCTTAAATTCATCCGTCCATTCAACCATAAGAGCCTTTAATTTTTCACACACTTTAGGATGACCCTTAAAAACAGAGAAAAAAATTAATAAAAAAGCACTAATTTCCTGGCAAATGATTTAATACAGATACCGTAAATATAAAACTTATAAAATGTTGCAGATCTCTTTTTAAATCATAAATTATCCCTAGCTATAGATGACACATAAGAAAATACAGATGGTTACTAGAAATAAACTAGTTTTATTTTCACACTATGAAAAAAAATAGATACCATCACATACCTCATAACATATTAAAACATTAGATATATAGTAACTTATTCTGGAGGTCAGAAAGACAGGACTTTTCAGAGTATTTTGCAACTAAGCAAGTGTTGTCTATGAGGAAGACATAGAAAAGTTTGTTTTCTTTTTTGCAGACCAATGAAAAATAAGTTGGAAAGAGAGAATAAATAGTACAATTCCTTTATTCCTAATTCCTGACTTTTAATGTGCATGGCTGTGTTTTTACCCAGTTACTTAATTATCTGAGGCCTGGCATGAGGTCTACTATATGCTGATATTCCTGGAAACTTCAATTCTTCAAAATAACATTTCCCCCTTAAGTATAAAACCAATATGTTCACTGTAAAATATCTGAAAAATAAAGAGTTCTTTCTCCTATACGCAACTGTTTGCTTTTTTTTTTAAACTGTTTGCTTTTTAAAGTTCTTCACGTTACTAAATACTGAGTACAAATCTTCAATTAAGGAAAATATTACATTAGAATCTCTTCATAAACCGTTGTACATTTTGATGGACATTCAGGACATCAAAAGAATGGTAAATAATTAGCACAAAATACCTAAATATAACTGAATAAAGCAGAACAGGAAAAAATTATCACATAACCATGTTCTAAAAGGAGTACAGAATTTTAAATTCTTATTTATGTACTATTGCCTACTAAAATCTGGAAATACTCATTTTTTCCAAAAAACATGAAGCATTTTCCCTTTTAACACTTAAAACATTTTTATATATAATTATCCCCCCAAAAAAGGCCAGAAATAATTACCTTTAAAATGCATGAATTTTTACTGAGAAAACTCACATATTACTTAGTAAATTAAAAATTTTAAATTCCTTAATTGCTGGATTTGAATTTTTAACTCTACATTCAGTTAAGTAGATGACCTCTGTGACTAAAAAAAAAATATGGTTAAAAAACTGTGCCTAAAGTAAACTGGTACCTCTTAATCAGAGAAATACACATATTTTTCATCAGAAGAAAGGAATGGTGAAGAAGAGGTTAAATATATTCTAATTTGGCTTGACCAAAACCAAATCTCCAAGTTATATAAATGTGTAGTCTCTTTAGCAAAACCTAACATGGACTTATACATGGGATAGACATAGCCTAGAAAGAGTTAATGTAAAGAACTGAACAATAAAATATATGAAGAAAGAAGACAGTGTTAATTCATTTCTAGAAATAATGTGCCTTACCTTGTTTAATACGTTGCTTACTTCACTAGCAAAATCTCTTGAACATACTTCTAAGTGAAAAATTTTGCCACAATTTGATACACACGCTCCTAGAAGCTAAAAGTATAAAATAGGGAGTTAAAAGGGCTCAATTTCGGTAGACAATTTTGCGGTAGATCTTGAAATGAAACCACTCACAGTCAGAGCCTGCATAGCAACATGAGGATCTTTATGGTTCACCCTCCTCATAATAGACCGAAGACAATCTTTAGGTCTAAAAAATGAGAAATGTAACAATTAGTAGTACATTCTACTTTTTTCCCCCTTAACTATAAAAGGCAATAGACTATGATACAAAAGGGAGAATATGGTAGAGAAGTTTAATTCTTACTAATGACACAATTGAAAAACTGTACACTAAAAAGTTCCTTTAAATTTTTCAAACAAAATTAACAGGCTCTCTTCCTTAACGATCATAGATAAGGCATTTTGGGCTAATTCTAGATGGAAAGTTTTGAAAATAAAATGACAGACCAAGACTTCCACTTCCAGTCATGATGGAATAACTGGAACCAGACTTACACTCCTGTTGTAAATAATTAGAAAACTGGAAAAATATATTTAAAATACATTTGGGACATTAGGCCACAGGTAGCGCTGAATGATGATCTCTAAGAAAGAACACAAATTAGATAAACAGACGTCTGCCTCAACTTTCTACCCAGGGGCACTTTCCAGGTAGCGAAATAGGCTTTCTGTCTAAAGGCAGTTTCTGGATCTCAGCACAGAGAAGCTGATCCCAGGAAGATAGTGGTGATCTCACTGAACTGAGGGGACAGAAATCAGAATTCCGGCAGGCTGTGGGAGCTAGAATTTGCAGGACAGAGTAGAGGAGCTATATGAAGAAAGAGTGCTAGATACCTGCATGGGGTCCACTGAGGTCTGCTGCCCACCAGGCTGGACAAAAAGTGACTGAGAGCTCTACGTTGAAGGGTTCCCAAAACTCACACAGCTGTCAGAGCTCATACCAAAGTGGACAGTCCTTGCAGCAGAGCACTTAGGCCTTGGTGATGGGGCTACACCATCCCAAAAGACTATCCTAAATCCATCTAATAACAGCTTAATAAACAAGCCACAGAAGAATAAAATTGATCCAGGTGTAACCTCTATAAGAATCAAGTCCAATATTCTTTAACAGGAGTATGACAAAACCTGGCATTCAACAATATGAAATTCATAATACTAAGCATTCAATCAAAAATTACCAGATGTGACACGAAGCAGGAAGAAGTGACACTTAACTAGGAGAAAACTCAGTCAAATGAAAATGTGGAAATTATATAAGCTATTTTAAGTATGCTCAAGGATGTACAAGGAATCATCAACATAGCAAAGGAAAGAAGTGGTATACAAAAAAGAACCCGATAAAACTTCCAGAGAAGAAAAATATATAAAATGAACTAATTAATTAACTAATTGGATGAAATTAACCTGATAGAAATGGAAGGACGTATCTAATAAGGGATTAATATCCGGAATATATAAAGGGGTCCTACCTCTCAACAACACAAAAATGATAATCCAATTCAAAAATGGGCAAAAGACTCAAACAGACATTTCTCCAAAGAAGATATACAAATGGCCAGAAAGCACATGAAAAACCGCTCAGCATCATTAGGGAGCGGCACATGAAATCACAGTGAGACATGATTTCACATTAAAAAGGAAGAGGCAACCAGCCGGGGATGTGGGGAAATGGGAACCCTCATGCATAGCAGTGCCCACAGCGATGCGAAACGAAACAACGTAGCCACTGTGGACAAGTCTGACAGCTTCTCACAAAGTCAGACATAAAACTGCCCCGTGACCCAGGAACTCCACCACTGTGTGCTGAATACACACATAAAAGAACTGAAAGCAGGGACTGAAGCAGACATCTATACATCCATGCTCAGAGCAGCATTATTCACAACAGCCAAATCTCCACTAACAGACGAATGGATAAACAAAATACAATGGAATACCATTCAGCCTAAAAGAACGAAATTCTGACACATGCTACATGGGTGGACCTTGAAGACATACTTAGTGAAATAAGTCAGACACAAAAGGAGAAATATTATATGGTTCCACTTATACATGGTACTCAAAACACACAAATTCATAGAGATACAAAGTAGAATAGAAGTCACCAGTGGCTAAGAGAAGGGGGAAATGGACAGTTACTATTTAACTGCATACATCCAGAGCTTCCATTTGGGATGGAAGTTTAGGAAATGGACAGTTGGACACACACATACAAAAGAGAAACAGTATCAAGTGATCTGAACAAACTGAGCCCTGGGAAAATTGGCCAGTAAGAATAATTGTCCTAAAAAATTTCTTTAAGAATTGAAAATGCAATTACTAATGATAAACAGAAAAAAGTCATTTTTAATAGGGAGATATTAGAATAAAAAATAAAATTTCTGTTTCTAAGCCTGTTTCACTGCCTGTTGGGAAGCTTTCCACCTAAAGAGCATGGAAAAAAGAGGGGGAAAAATTCTATTTATGGGATACCTATTATATGTCAAGCATTCAACTCATGATTCTGCAGCTCTTACTCTACTGATTTTGTATTAAAAGTATCTAAAAGCAGCATCATTAGACTGAAGAAATAATATAACATTATTTAGTCTGCCTTTTTTACAGTTGGACTTATTGTAACAATATTGGTTGATAATGTTGATTAATGTATCAATATTGGTTCATTACTTGTAACATATACCACACTAATGCAAGATGTTAATAATAGGGGAAACTGCATATAAGGGATGGGAGTGGGTTATGGAATTCTTCATACTATCTGCTCAATATTTTTCTAAACCTAATATTGTATTTTTTTAAAAAGTCTATTAATTATAAAACAAAAAATGAAACCATAAAGAAAACATGAGATAATTCTACTAAAACCCTGGAGAAGGAAAGTCTTGTATAACTCAAAATTCTAAACACCGTAAGACTGATAAATTCAGCTATATAAAAATCAAAATTTTCTAAATGGAAAAACAACAAAACAAAGTCAAAAAAATAATGGAAGGAGTTCCCTGGCGGTCCAGTGGTTAGGACTTGGCGCTTTCACTGCCAAGGCCTGGATTCGATCCTTGGTCGGGAACTAAGATCCCACAAGCTGTGCAGCGCAGCCAAAAAAACAAAAAACAAAAAATAATGGAAAAATATACGCAATTCATAAAACAGACAAGATATGTCCCTAACACATCAAGGACTCCTAGAAATGAGGAAAGGATAGATACAGACAGTTCACAGAAAAGGAAGCACAAACAGCTCTTAAATACAGAAGAAGACGTTCATCCCAGAAAACGGTAAGAATGTACCTTTGACTCTGGAAGACCACCCACCTCAAGCCTCTTCACCTTTATGGAAAGGGGTCAAAGGGAGCCCCGACCCCTCCTTCCCAGGACTCCAAGGTTCCTTCTGCAGAAGTCAAGACCAAGTCTTGGGCACCCAACTTTCTCTATGATCCAATAATTGAGAACTTGAGAACATATGCTTGTTATTCTTGTTTAGACAAGTCCCTACAAGAAGCTCCAGACTATCCTCTCCATCATTAAACAGCTATGCATATCCATTACTCCCCAGCTTCTGCAATCTTTCCACTGGACCCTCTAGAAGTCACAGCCCATGATTAACAAAAGGCCCTACCCCTGGTCCTTTTGCTCTACAGAAAACTGGCTCTCCATGGAAGATAACACTTCTCCTGCAGCCACCTCAAGTGGTAGCCTTCTGTCTTCCCACGGCTCTTGTACCTCCGAAATGAAGGGTCCTCTTTGCTCCCTTTGCTACTTCAAAACCACTCTCCCTTCCTCTTTCCTAAAACAGCCCAGTTCAGATCTTCTCATTTAAAAAACCTCACTGCCCCCTCATCTTTCAATGATTTTAACTCCTGGCTCACTGCCACTCTCTCTAATGTTACTTCTGTCTTAACGGAAGTGATGCTTCCAACACCATTGGCTTTTTGACTCCACCTTATTATTAACCGTCAAGGTCTACAAACTCCATTTCAAGCATTCCAACTATCATCTTCCATTTCTCTAACCCACTCACTCTCTTTATACCCAGCTCTGTGCTTGCTCAGGGCGACTCACCTCTGCTCCAGCTAGCCCGTACCTTTCAAGTTCTTAGAAAGCGCCAAGTGTCCTCTACCCTATGGCATTCACGTGAAGGCTGTTTCCTCTGCCTGGGACCTCGGCTTGCAGCTCTTTGCTTCTTCTCAACTTCAAAGTCATAGCGTAAATGTTATCTCTCATGCCTGTGCTTCCCTGAAAAACCTAAGTAGGTCTCCCTTTTATTCTCCACTGAAGCCCTCTGCTCACTATCTTCTTAGACCATTACCTGTTTATTTCTATCTTCCACTGGCAAACTGTTACCATAGCTGATGACAAAGGCTGTACCTGCTTTATTCACCACTCTAGACCCAAAGCATGATACCCAGCCAGTACTCACTGTTTGTCAAAGAAAAAAACGACTGATACAAAAAGAATGAAATGAACTGAAGTAATTCTGTGACTTTAAGAAAGTGAAAGAGACCGGGAAATCAAGATCACGCTTTACAAAAAAGCCTTTAATTTTATTCCTGCTATAACTCTTCCCCTAGTTTAAATTACATTTTAAAAAATCCTAAATATGAATCAGATTCTCATTTGTTAACTAGAAAAAACTAGAGCACCTACAGCTGTTGTGATGATTAAATAAAATGTTTATAAGGCACTTAAACAAGACCCGGCAGATAATAAGCAGTCAATAAATGTTGGCTATTATCCTTAAAAGAACACTTAAAAGACTTTAAAACCTAAGGCCAGTATATTAAGGGTATGATTATTACAAAACATATGTTGGAAGAAATCTGTTTTTAGAACTGATGCTGCCCTTCCAACTTGAAGAAGTCTAGGTCAGAGATTACTTTTCCCTTAAAATATCAGGACATATTCTATCAACCTCCAGCTAAAGGTCAGAAGTACTCAAAGCCCGGGTCCAGGACAAGACAACATAAAGCCAATGAAAAATATTTTTAACAAACTCTTTCCTTCTAATTCTGTATGAATAAATCAAACACTTACTATCCAAATAGATCCCTTATCCAAGTAAAGAAAAAAGTTTATCACGTCCATTCTCAGTCAACTATATTTTTGTCTAAAGTTAAACAAAGACAGTTAAGACATAAAATAATAGCACAAATTAATCTGGATGTCAATTACAGAGTTTTAATTTTAACTTTTTATTGTGGATAATCAACACCTACTCTCATCTATTTTTTATATATGAAATTATAATCAAATCAATCAAAACTAACAGACAAAAGCTATTTATTATGGGAAGCTATGTATTATGTTAAAGAAAACTGCTACTATTATTCTGAAAGTTCTCTTGATTCTGAACAAACAGACTTTTCAGTCCATCATATGACATCACTGGCTAAGCATTTTTCATTACTTAGACATTGGAACTGCACACTAAAAATCACGTGAATATCTTTGGAAATCAGAAAAATATTTTCAGAATTTGTTTTAAAGTTTTAAGTCCAGCATATTCAAATATTTCAGGCTGACAGGATATATTAGGGAATTAAGTAATTACAAATGCAGAATAGTGTATGATATGCTTATTGTCTATTACGGCAGGGAAAAGATACTCGTATTTGTGTAAAGAAACAATGGAAAGGTACAAAAGAAACAAAAGTGGTTACCTATAGAGGATGGAGGAGGGAAACAGGGACAGAAGTTAGACTTGTCAATGTTCATCTTTTTAAACTGTTCTAAATTTTGAGCCATGTGAGTATCTATTTTTGAAACAAAAAAGTACATATTTCATAAGCATAAGTATTTCTTTAAATCAACAAACATAAATACACACGTATGTGTGGCTCAAAGAACAGTAAGGTTTTTTTAAAGAGGAAGAATTAAAGAGGGTTTTTCGAAATACTGCTGGAACCATGTTTCTGGGTCACAGTTCTCTGACCAAATGAAATTTCACAATAATTGGCTCTTCATTTCCCCTTAAAAATTGAGACTATTTCCCAAACAACCATAACTCCAAAACAGATGACTCGAAAAAAAGAAAGGAAGGGAGGGAGGGAGGGATGAAGCAAGGAAGGAAGGAAGGAAGGAAGGAAGGAAGGAAGGAATTTTTTAAAAAGGGCCAAAAGGATTTTTAAATATTATTTTCTTAGGGAAGAAAGACTTTAATATAAGTTACTTTATGCACTAAATAATTCTACAATATATTGCTGGTTACAAATCATTTTGTTTAAAAAAGAATCTTACTGAAATAGAAATGCTTTTCTTAAAGTTCCCTCAACCATCCCTAAATCCGTCCTCTTAAATAGATCTGTACATTTCATAAAATTACAGATTAATAGCATATGGCAATGTTTTTTTAAAAAAAAAAAAAACCTAGACTGTTGCCTAGTATACAAATAACCCGATGAACTGCATTACAGTCCATAACATGCCTCTACTTCAACCTGCCCTATCTACATTTGCCTCAGGAAAACTCATGTCCCCTTTTCCCTCTCACACCAATGACATGTCTCAGTCTTTTCTAAAGTACACCAGGTACCTAGAATACTTCACGGACAACCTACAATACCGGTTCAATATTCTCATGCTACTATCAGCAACCCATACTAAACATATGTATCTAGATTCCTAGACAACATAAACCAGATTTCCATAAGTTTTCCATATAACTAATTATGAAATGATTTTAAAAATTAAAACCAAACTGTAAGTGGTTACCAGGTTCTGGGGAAGGGGGACGTGGTAAGTTGTTTGACAGGCAGAGCTCACTTGGGGATGATGAAAAGATCTGGAGATGGATAGTGGTGATGATACCACAACAATGTGAATGTGCTGAATGCCACAAACTTGGGTCAAAGAAAATGTTTTCATGTATAATAATGCACTTGCCTTTATAATAATGCAGTCATAAAATATTTTTATTACTTTTTTATGGAGAAAGAGAACCAGGAAGATAAAAGTGCTGACGGCCCATGAAAGTCAAAATGTGGCCCTGATGCTTATTTCCTACTATGAAATCATCAAGGTACAGCAAGAAAGTGAAAATAATGAAAATACAACTGGATATGTATGTAAAACATTATTTTTAAAGAGAAATCGCATACATAAGCAAATTTTGTGGGTTTGATTTTTTTTTAAACCCTAGTAATATTAGAATGGCATCTCAATTATTACACAATCAAACAATTCTTTATTAAAAAGAGCTATAAAGAGCTAAAAAGAGATATCACATTTCCATAAACAAAAAAATAAATGCTTGGAAATGAACTTAATGAGAATTTAAAGGAACCAGAGAGCAAGTATTAAGGAAGAAAAAATAAGTGAAAGAGAAAAAAGGAAAAGAAGGAAAGAGAAAGGAAAAAATATTGATTAAAAACAAACAGATATACCTCTCATTATTTAAATTAGCAAAGCTGAAAACACTTCCTAAGAAAATTCATAGATTTAGCATAATGTCAATTAAAATCTCCAAAGTATAATGAAATACTAAGGAAAAATACTGAGAGAGAATATGTTGTCTAAAGTAAACTTGAAAAAATTAAAGAATGAGGATGTATCTAAACCTACTGATACTGGATAACAACAAAAAGCAAATAGAAAACAATTACTTAAAGCTATAAATTAGTACATTTTAAGTATACAAGGACAACAAGGATGGAACCTTGAAGGCATTATGCTAAGTGAAATCAGTCAGACAGAGAAAGACAAATACTTTATGATCTCACTTATATGTGGAATCTAATAAAATCAAACTCATAGAAACAGAGAACAGACGGGTGGTTGTCAGAGGGGCAGAGGGGTGGGCAAAATGAATAAAATGGGTCAAAAGGTACAAACTTCCAGTTATAAGTAAGTTCTGAGGCTGTAATGTACAGCATGGAGAGTACAGTTACAATACTTTGTTGCACATTTGAAAGTTGCTGAGAGAGTAGATCTGAACAGTTCTCATCACAGGAAAAGACAGGAAAAAAATAACAGATTATCATTTCTAGTATAATAATGTTAACATGAAGAAAAACAAATTGATCTCTTTAAATCTCCATGACACGTCATACAGGATTTTTAGGTGGGTTACAACTTTATTTTTTAACTAGAAAAATACAGAACATTTCTAGCAATGAAAGGGAGTTTGTCCTTTCATTTCAAGCAATTAATCAAATTATTATAAAAAGTATCTACAAAATGAAGACTACCAAACTAAAGATAGAAAGAAAACTGATGGAGTGAAAGGAGAGAGGAGGGACTTTGCAACTGGAATGCTAGATAAAAGTTTTATCTCCAAAATACACAGGGATGGAGCTAGGTCGATACCTAGTCCTCAAGAGACAAACTGTCACAAAATATTTTAATCAAAAAGAGGCAGGTTTGACATAAATACACTACTATGTGTAAAACTGATAGCTAGTAGGAACCTGCATTATAGCACAGGAAATTCAGGTCCGTGCTTTGTGAGGACCTAGATGGGCAGGATGGGAGGGAGGTTCTAGAGGGAGGGGATATATGTATACATATAGCTGATTCACTTCGTTGTACAGCAGAAACTAACACAACATTGTAAAGCCATTAAAAAAAAAAAAACAGAGGCAGAGGTGTACCCACTTAACCATGCACCAGATACTATTATAAACACTTTATATCTATTAACTAATCTAACACTCACAACAAGCCCCCTATAAAAAGATACTATTTTTACTCTCTTGTAGCAAACTAGAAAAGGAAGTTACTATTTACCCACCAGTGACACAGCTTAGCAGTCAGAGCCAGGATCTGAACCCAGGCAGTCTCACTCCAGAGGCCATGCTCTCAGCCACCAAGCTATTTGCTTTCCTCCGCACAACAAAAATTCATAGACCTTTCATCCTACAAATCTAAGTCTACTAGATGTATATAAATTACTATTATACAAGGCAAAACACAAATAAGAATGGTTTTGATAGAGTGCTTTGAGGATTCAGGTTTTCGGTAATGATTTTCAGTACTAGGGATAAGGAAAGCCTTTGTGGAAGAAATAATATCCATAGTGGGTCTGGAAGGATATGAGACACAGAGATAGGAGATGGGAGAAGAGAATATTCAACACTGAAGGAACACAATGACCAAAAGCATTACAATAAAGCAGAAAAGCACTGGCAGCTCAAAAAATATTTGAGCTGAAAAGAACAGTAACTACAAAAGAAATAAATGAAAAATAAATGATTCAGAGGCCTAAGGAGGTTACTAGACTTAACTCAGTATGGAAGACAGGGGAGTAACATGGTCAGAGTTGTCATATGGCCACCGGCTATAAGAACTGGACAGAAAAGAGATGGAAACAGAAGGAAATGCCAGAAGGTTAATTCACTAGGCTAGGCGTGGTTAAGGATGGCTCAAGTAAAGTGGGGCCAGTAGACGTAGAGAAGGAGGAACAGACACATAACACACAGTAACTACTCAAACATCAACTAAATTAAGGAACTAACCAGGCCGGAAAGGATGCAAAGACAACAAAGGGGATGAGTGAGGCCACAATCTTGTGACAGGGTGGAAAGGACTTAAAGACAAACTGCCCCTCCTGGTTTGACCAAGTTCAAGAACTTCACTAAGGAGACTCTATGACATCAATATCGTGAGATATTATGGAGGTGTGCTGACAGAATTTAGTAAAAAGCTAAATGCAGAGGAGAGTCTGAGGTTTTAGGTGTGAATGAAAGAATAACCTTGTCATTAACAGAGACAGGGGACAATGGAGGGAATGTAGGTTTAAAGCAAAAGGAGACATGAGTTCAGGATTCTAGATGTGAGGCTGCGGCTTAGGTAGTGTGATGTTCAGAAATTATGCTGCATCCCCAATATTAGTGCTTGAGTTAGGGATTCAGAGCTAAAACTACAGATGTCACATAAAGAAACCTGAAAGCTGGGAGATTTCAAAAGAAAAAGTATCAGGTAAAAAAATGGATCAAAGAAAGTTTAAGGAACTATTTCTATTTAGAAGGTAAGGAAGAAGAGCCAGAGAAGTCACCATCAGAGAGCTAAGATTACCACCAGAAGAATCAAGCAGAATCCAGCAGTCCTCCCAAACATTCTTCACATGAAAGTACGTAAATAAGACAATATTTGTGTGGCACAAAGGGGTAAACGTGGCTACTAATAACTGGACGTTATTAGCCCAGGAATGAAGGAAACCATTACTCTATACACCAGTAAATCCCCTTGCAGCACTGTTGAGAAAGCCCTGTAGTACCAAAAAGTCTGTATGCCAGAAAGTTTACAATTCTATTTCCCTAAAACTGTCTCTCTTTCAACAGTCACTGATTAGTTGGGTCAAATGGGCACGTGTGACAAAGAAGAAAAGAACACAGAAATAACCAAAAAACTTGGTAATTGAGAAATCACTGATGACTTTAAAAATCAGTGGGAATGAAAACAACCTAAACATCCATCAACAGATGAATGGATAAAGAAGATTTGGGGAATACACACACACACACACACACACACACACACACACACACACACACACAATGGAACACCACTCATCCATAAAAAAGAATGAAATAACGCCATTTGCGGCAACATGGATGGACCTAGAGATTATCATACTAAGCGAAGTCAGAAAGAGAAAGACAAATATCATACGATATTACTTATACGTGGAATCTAAAATACAACACTAATTAACATATCTACGAAACAGAAACAGACTCACAGACATAGAGCACAGACTTGAGGTTGCCAAGGGTGGGTGGGGGGAGGGAGGACTAGGAGTTAGGGACGAGCAGATGTAAACTATTACATAGAGAATGGATAAACAACAAGGTCCTACTGTATAGCACAGGGAACTATAGTCAATATCGTGTGATAAACCATAATGGTAAAGAATATATGTATAACTGAATCACTTTGCTGTACAGCAGGA
>NW_006787833.1:119917-152918 GCF_000442215.2 Lipotes vexillifer
AGCAGGAATTAACACAACATTGTAAATCAACTATAATACTTCAATAAAATTTTTTTTAAAAATCAGTGGGAAAAGTTAGATTTCAGAAGGCAATTATGGACAAGGGAGAATAATTAAAGTATCAACATTGTTACCAGTCTTGTTGCCCCTCCTGGTTACAGGGAGTAGCCTAAATGGGATGATTCCTCAAATCTCACTAGCAAAAACATTCTCTTTTTAAACTAAATTGTGATTGCAGTATGCTTTACCTTCTAACTCTTGTTTCATTCACGTTAATAAACAGGAAGAATAAATAAAAATCCTTTGAAACTTTGTAACACTTACCCAGTGCGAGACTGACCGACTTTATCACAAATATCCAAAATGAGGCCCCAATCCTCAGCAGTATTCATCTCACTGGTTGCTTTCTCTGTATATTATAAAAAGAAATCGCCGACACAATATTTTTAAAAATCTTTAAGAGGTAAACGATCGCATTCAAATTACCAAACTGTAGTATAATCAAATATCAACAAATCACAATAGTTGTCAACATCTGACGTATTTAAGTCCATCTTTAAAAGGAGGTAGGGCACCTTTATTACCTAACATAATTATTTTCCCCATTTATACTTCATTTGTTTGTTACTTAGTATCAAAAAAATAGGCCACTGATTTTTTGTTATAAAAATACACCTGCAGGCGCATACACACACGCGTGTGCACAAATCTATCCCTTTCTGCACACAGAAAGACTAAAATAAGGAGTACTTTCATTCAAATAATTCTTAGCTTTACTCGCCAGCAAAGGAGCATGACTAGGCACAGATCTCTATCAAAATGTTTCAGGTAATTAAATTAATTAACTATCTAGTTTTGCTGATTCTGTTGTTTGGGGGGGTGGGGGGCGGTGCTGAGCAAAAGAAAACCAAGCTTTAAGTGAATATTTTCCCTTAAATAAAAACTTGACAAGTTAAAAACAACAACAGAGGTATGGCAGATTGAACCAAATCACCTAATTTAGATCCCTTTCTTAATTACAATAAAGGGACTTTTTTCTTCTTTAACACAAACACACAAGGAGAGAAGCAATAACAGCAACAATATCTCAAAAGCTACAGGACAACATTGATCCATGGTAACTACTTTGAAGACCCAAGAAAGGTGAATCCTGTATTGGCAGTAAGAAAAAAAACCTTAAGAACCAGCTGGGTGCTTTGTGACAACCTAAAGGGGTGGGATAGGGAGGGTGGGAGGGAGGCTCAAGATGGACGGGATACGGGGATATATGTATGCATATGGCTGATTCACTCTAACACAGTATTGTAAAGCAATTATACTCCGGTAAAGATCTATTAAATACATAAATATTTTTTAAAAAAAGAACCAGTCTGTTGAATCCTCAGAAAGTTCAAGTACTCATAGCAGAAAGAATGTCTGCAATTGAGAATGAAGAAGAAAAAGAGGCCCTCCAAGTTAGCAAAATCAGTTAATGCTGTTTGAAATGTAGGTAGTTCCTACTTTGCTTCCTTACAGGCTCTAGCAATCACCTCTCCCCCTCGGAGCAAATGAGTGATGGTTTAATTTCTGCAGGTAAAGCAAATATATTTTCTAGACAAGGAGATACCAGGTATAGTTGAGACTTAGGCACCAAAAATAAGCAATTACTTCCATTTCCCAGTCCAGCATGTAAGGAGCTTGGAAGTATTCACTTCATCCTAACAAGTAAAACAGTAAACAAAGTGAAAAGTCAACAACTCTTCTTAGATGCCTCAGAAGTGAGGTCACAGGGCAAACTGCTGCCCCCAAAATGAGACAAATAGATAGGTGGATACACAGAATCACAACTTAACAGAGCAGAAGCCCGTAAGCAGAAACATCTCCAGGAACCAGTACCAGGGCACAAAAATCTAAACTGAAACTGACAAAACTGCCAGAGGAGAAGTGTGCACAAGTCGGAGAGTTAAAATTCCAGAGAAGCCTAGGCTTAGGGGAGCCCCCACACTTTTGTGAGCTTTTTTTTTTAAAATAAATTTATTTGTTTTATTCATTTAGTTTTGGCTGCATTGGGTCTTCGTTGCTGCACGCAGGCTTTCTCTAGTTGCCATGAGCAGGGGCTACTCTTCGTTGCTGTGCATGGGCTTCTCATTGTGGTGGCCTCTCTTGTTGCAGAGCACGGCCTCTAGGCGTGCAGGCTTCAGTAGTCGTGGCACACAGGCTCAGTAGTTGTGGCTCACGGGCTCTAGAGCGCAGGCTCAGTAGTTGTGGTGCACGGGCTTAGTTGCCCCACGGCATGTGGGATCTTCCCGGTCCAGGGCTCAAACCCGTGTCCCCTACACTGGCAGGTGGATTCTTAACCACTGCACTACCAGGGAAGCCCTTTTGTGAGTTCTACTTCCACAGGTTCTCCCAAGTTCTCAAGGTGAATATCACAGAAAATTTCTATTTTTTCCAGCAGGGGGAGAGAAACTGATAATTTTGAAATACACCAGAGTATTCTCTTCTTAACAAGGCCTACTCTCAGGAGAAACAATTTTACCAGCCCCTAACTAACTAGAGTTTTATCAGAGATTAACCCCACCTGGGGGAAGGGAAATCCCAATGCTAGCCTGCTCTAGCCTTCTACGTGGGAGAAGGGGAATATCCAACTCCAGCCCACTGCAGCCATCCCATCCCAACTTAAGGGAGAGCAGCACATGAAAATTCACTCCCTGGGGCAGAGGCTCACTGAGCCCTAATCACAGGACTATCAGTACCTGATCCTCACACCACTAAAGGCTGGTGTCCCTTCATCTAGTACATCCTCTCCAGCTTCCAGCAAGCCACACTCTATAATGCAAAGACCACCGTTGGAAGAGACCAGACTAGCATCAGAACCAGACTCAGACATGACAAGGATGTTGGAATTATCAGACCAGAAATTTTAAAGACTATGATTAATATGCTAATAAGAGCTCTAATGGAAAAAGGAGGTAACATGCAAGAACAGACGGACAATGTAAGCAGAGATATGGAAATTCTAAAAAAGAATCAAAAAGAAATACTGGAGATCAAAAATAGTATAACAGAAACGAATGTCTTTGATGGGCTCATCAGCAGTCTGGACACTGAGGCAAGAATCTCTGAGCCTGAGGATATGTCAATAGAAATTTCCAAAACTGAAAAGCAAAGAGAAAAAATGACTGGCAGGGGAGAAAAAAACTGGAACAGATTATCCAAGAATGTGGGAAACTATAAAAGCTGTAACAAAGGCATAATTGGATACCAGAGAAGAAGGAGAAAAAGAAATGGAAGAAATATTTGAAGCAAGTATGACTCAGAATTTCCCCAAGTTAATGTCAGACACCAAACCACAGGTCCAGGAAGCTCCAGGAACACCAAGCACAATAACTGTCAAACAAACCAACCTCTACACCTAGGCATATCACACTCAAACTGCAGAAAATCAAAGATAAAAATTAAAAAGAAGCCAGCAGAAAAAAACACCTTTCCTATTCAGAAGTAAACATAATGGTTACACCTGACATCTCAGAAACCATGCAAACAAGGAGAGAATGGAATCAAACAGTGTGGAGAGAATAGAATCAAACACTGATTCCACTGATTCCATCAAACAGTGTGGAGAGAAAATAACCACCAACCTAGGATTATATACCCTGTGAAATTACTCACAAGAAAAGGAGAAATAAAGACTTTTTCATACTAAGAAACATTGAGGGAACCCGTTGATAGCAGACTGGCTTTGCAAGAAATGTTTTAAAAAGTTCTCCAAGGAGAGGATATAGGAGACATGTATACACGTGTGTGTATACGTATTTGTGTGTGTGTGTGTGTGCAGGCGTGTGTATAGTGAAATGAATCACAGCAAGGACACCAGGAACAAAAGAGAGAAATTAGGAATAGTTTGCTACTAGAAGGTGAGTTGTACTACCAGTTAAGTGGTACAATGTTATTTGAAAGTGGACTTGGACTAGTTGTAAATGTATACTGTAAACTCTGAAAGTAGAAAAAGAAAAGTATAACTGATATGCTAAAAAAAGAGAGAAAATGGAATCATAAAATGCTCAGTTAAAACCACAAAAGGCAGGGGGGAAAGTGTAAGAAATAGGAACAAAGAACAAGGGCTACAACTAGAAAATTGTTAACAGATATGGTAGATATTAATTCAACAATATCAATAATCACTTTAAATGTTAATGGTCTAAATACAGACAGAGATTGTCAGAGGGATCAAAAGATGAAATCCAATTATATGTCATCTACAAGAACCCACTTTAAATATAAAGATACATATAGATTAAAAATAAAGGGATGGAGAAAGATATACCATGCTAATACTAATCACAAGGAAGTGGGAGTAGCTGTATTTCTGACAGAGCCAACCCTGGAGAAAGGAAAATTATCAGGGACAGAGGCATTACATAATAGTAAAGGGGTCAATTCTCAGAGAAGACAACAATCCTTAACATGCAAGTGCCTAACTACAGACTGTCAAAATAACTGAAATAAAAAGTAATGGCACTGCAAAGAGAAACAGATGAAGCCACTATTATAGCTGGGGACTTCAACACCACTGTCAGAAATGGCCTATATCCATTAAAGAAACTGAACGAGTAATTAGTAACCTTCCAAAATAGAAAGCACCAGGCACAGACAGGTTAATGGTGCATTCTACCAAACATTTAAGGAGGAAATTATACCAATTCTCTACGATCTCATCTAGAAGATAGAAGCAGAGGAAATACTTCGTAACTCATTCTATGAGGACAGTATTACCCTAGTACTAAAACCAAAGACATTAGTGGAAAAGAAAACTACAGTCCAATATATCTCATGAAAATATCAATAGATGCAAAAATCCTCAACAAAATATTAGCAAATCCAACACAGAAGAAAGCAACTTAGAACAAACAAGAGCCTATGTAAGAGGAAAAAAACCTTCAAAAAGAGTAACTGTTATCTTCTGAAACAAAAACTACACCAAAGCAGAAGGTAACCTGTCTTGACTGGAGCACTGTAATGCCAAGAACAGATACGTTAAAAGACAGCATCTCCAAGATCTTCACTAATATTTACATGTTTTTTAACCTGAGATGGTTTGGGGGTAGAAAGCCTGATCCATACCAAGATTCTTACCTATAATGATAGGTCTTGGTGATGAGATAACGAAATTCCTGATCCCCTATTCCCCTCAATGCCCTGCTACCTCGTTCAACAGGTAACACTTACTTCCCCATTTTGACTTATTACTGAGAGCTGGAGGTCAGTCACAGCCAGTTTAAAAGCAGAAAATACAAACAGCCAACTCTATCCAAATTCTTTGTAGGTTTGCAATACCTGAGCCATATCACAGTCCCAAGGGATATAGCAACACCTACCCCTTAGTCACTGCCATGGAGAACTATCCATAGAATAAATAATAAGGCGGCAGTGGGTGATAACCAATGGGTAGTGGCAGATAGGGTACCTATGTCCAATTACCCTACCATTTTCTAAAAGCAGATTATTCACACAAATTAATTCCTGTTAAGAATTAACACAAATGTCCAAAACATCTGAGATCATGGTAAGGTGACTTATTTGCAGGAAATTACAAAAGCTGGACAGATATTCAACAAAATGGAATAAGTTTCTAGTCTAGGCCAGACCCTAACTGAAGTAGCTCAGACTCTAAAAACGGAAAATGAAACCAACAGAGACCTGAATATATATAGAAAAAATATCAAAAAAAAATACAAAGTCTAAAGCAAAATGAAAAAAAGGTAAACACCTGGGAGGAGAGAGAATGAGTATCAGGAAAGGATTCTTAATATATTTAGAAACTAAGACAGAGGAGAACAGGATTAATAATAAACTCATCTCTATTTAAGTGAATACAGTAAAGTTATGAAAACAGAAGAGAAATATAAAGAAGAATGTAGGCTGGCTGAAATAGAGACTACTTTGTGAAAGGCAGGAAGCACTCTAAGACCCAAAATACAAAATGAGGCATCTGTATTAATTCAAGAAACACCAGAAAGCCTAGAAAATTTTGAGCAAGGAAACAATCTGATCAGAGCTGGACTTTTAAGAAAAAAATGAATCTATTGCCAATATGTAAAAATGGTTTGGAAGAGGGAAAAGAAGAAAATATAATGAGAAACTTAACATTACTCTGGAAACTAAATGGGTTACTTTGAAGGCAAATGTTTAAATGCTGTTTAATTTGTTCTCGCTGGCAGGTATGCCAAGAGGATAACTGAGTCAAACTGACCTGTTCAAGCTTCCATAATTGTAAATCCCTTGAAAATAACAATTTCTATCTTGGGTAATTCTCTCAATGTTCATGCTTTCAGCCTAAATGCTCAATAAATAAGAAATCTAATCATGTAACTGCAATATGAATCCATAAATGTCATAGAAACATAGACCTTTAATAGCATCTACTTCAATGGTTTTCAAATTTTACTTTTCAATGCAGAAACCCTCTACAATGTAATTCTGATGCTGACCCAGAGTTAGCACACATTTCACAGGTTGAGGGCACAGAACTCCCCAAGTCTCCCCTCACTTCAGACACAGAAACAAGCTCCAGGGTTTCCAGCCACATGCACTTCTGACAAACTGGCTACAAATTCAGGGGTTTCCACTATCCCCTCAGGTTCTATAATTCACAGAACTCAGAAAAGCACATATAATTACAGTTTTATTATAAAAGATACAAATGACAACCAGCCAATGAAGAGAGACGCACGGGACTAGGTCTGGGAGAATCTCAAATGCAAAGCTTCTGTGCCCTCAGGACTCACCATCCTCCGGGCACATCAGTGTGTATCATCAACCAGGAAGCTCAACAGAGTTTTGGTGTCCAGAGTTTTTATTGGGGTTTCATTATGAAGGTATGGTTGATTGAATGATTGGCCACCTCCTAGAACTCAATCTCCAGGCCTCCTCCCCCTTTCTGGAGGTCTAGCTGATATCATGTGACTCAAAGCCCCAGCCATCTTTATCACAAGGTTAGTCTTTGTGGAGCCACCAGCCCCCATGCTGAGTCATCTCTCTAGCATAAACCAAGGTATTGTCCCAGGAACCCACCATGAGTTAGAAAGACACTCCTATCACTCAGGAAATTCCAACGATTTACAGGTTCCCTTCCAGAAAACAGGGACAAAGATTAGTAAAATTCTTTATTATTCAACAATCTCTTTTATACAAAATATTTGCCTTAAAGGAAACCAATATGTGAAGTAAATTCAAGTGGAATTGCTCTAATTGAGGAATCCCAGAGCCCTACCCCATAAACCCCCAATACCTTTGAAGCCCAAGAAGACTGAGTGAGTCATCCTGAAAAATATCCTCCAGTCTAACACTTACAGTCCACAGATTCAGCATCCACAGGTCAAAAACAGTCAGAAAAAAAATTCCAAAAAGCAAAACTTGAATTTGCTGTGTGTGGGCAACTATTCACATAGCATTTACATTGTATTTACAATTATTTACATAACATTTACATTTTATTAGGGGTTACAAGTATTCTAGAGATGATTTAAAGTATATGGGAGGGGTGGGGACTTCCCTGGTGGCGCAGTGGTTAAGAATCCACCTGCCAAAGCAGAGGACATGGGTTCAAGCCCTGGTCTGGGAAGATCCCACATGTCGCAGAGCAACTAAGCCCATGAGCTACAACTACTGAGTCTGCGCTCGAGAGCCTGTGAACCACAACTACTGAGCCCGCGAGCCACAACTACTGAAGCCCGCGTGCCTAGAGCTCATGCTCCACAACAAGAGAAGCCACCACAATGAGAAGCCCGTGCACCACAATGAAGAGTAGCCCCTGTTATCCACAACTAGAGAAAGCCCACACGCAGAAACGAAGACGCAATGCAGCCAAAAATTAAAAATTTTAAAAATTAAAAAATAAAAAAAGTATATGGGAGGGGAATTCCCTGGCAGCCCAGCGGTTAGTACTCCATGCTTCCGCTGCAGGGGGCGTGGGTTTGATCCCTGGTCAGGGAACTAAGATCCCACATGCTGCGACACAGCCTAAATAAATAAATAAAATAAAGTTTTAAAAAATAAAAGTATATTTGACGTTGTACGTAGGTTATATGAAAACATTATGCCATGTTATATAAGGGACTTGAACATCTGCAGTTTTGGTGTCCACGGGAGTCCTGCAGATACTGAGGGATGACTGTACTTCATCTTACAAAAAGGAAAGCAAGTTATCACTTTGATCTGGTAGTGCTCTTAATTCACCATCCTCACTGACTGGTAGCCAAGCAGATTTTTTAAAAGCTTAGTGCATTTTTTAAAAAGAACACACTTAAATCTTAAAACCTATCACTCTGTTTAAAGATAGTTAAGCTTATTAAAACTTATTAAAAAGTAAATAGTTAACTAGAAATGACAAGCTTATGTCTGTTAAAATACAAATTGTCTATTATCATAACTAAGGATGATATGAATTAAGGCATACCCAGGAGTGTCTGGTACAGTCATTAACAGATATTATGCTAAACATTCTCCTATGCACAAACAGGATCAGGATCTGACTCAGACTTATATACACAGATCAGAAATGCAACCCATTTCAGAACACTAAAATTGTTCACATTATTTATTGATGCCGCCTCAAGATCAAGAGCTATAGCACAGTTCTTCTACATTGTAAAACAACAAATACTTTTTAAATCAGAAAAATATAAACTACCAGTAGCAGTTCAACATGGCTTTGTGAATGGCAAATGAATTCAAAACTATTTATTTTCTAAGACAAAAACCCGGTATGTGGGAAAGTAACACACACTTGCTTCTAAAGAATTCAAAGCTTCATAATGATCTCATTTTATCCTCAGATTATCCTTTTCCTTATACCCAAAAAGAGGAGATTGAGAAATTTGCCTAGCAGTACCCAGAAAAATCACACACTGAGTCTCATTTGAATTTCAGTAGTCTTCTCAATGAATTGAAGCACTTTTTTCTGATAAGCAGCTACTTTTGATTTTCTCAAAATTTATGACTGCCAAAGATTTGGGGAGGTAAGAAATGCTGAGAGGATGACTGCCCATCACATTCAGGCTATAGGAAAAAGACTGTCATTCAATCAGTTTGGAGACATAAAAGTTCATCAAAAATGGCCAATGGAAAAAGCAAGTCTTAAAGAAATTACCCTCTTTTTGAGATCGGAATCAATTTTTCAAAAACGTTTGTTTCACCAAATATCCCCATCCCTCCTGACCACTGGAAATTCCATTGGAAGAGCAATCTGAAGCCCTTCTAACCAGAAAGGGAAGTAGGTGTCAAAGGAACAGCGTGAAAGCACCTCAGAAAAGAGCACAATAGAAATGAAAATCTAGAAGCATTAGAAAGAAGAGCTTACAGGAGAAGTAAAATAGGAACAGGAGAAACAGTGAGCACAAAATTTCTTAACCCCGTGGATATCTGACCTTTAACAGACCTGTATTCTAGATTTTTACATTTTTCTCCTGAGTATGTTTTTACAGTAACTGATTCCAGCCCTTAGAATCTGAGTAGCCTCTAAAGGTTCCGAACATACTACATGGCAGGTACTGGGCTAAGTGCTTTATGTGCATCATCTCCTCAAAACAACCTTAATGGGGACTAATGAAGAGAAAGGTATTGCAGCTCAGAGGATCCACAGATGAAAAACTCGTGGTGTAAAACCAACAAGGAAATATGCCTTGAGGAAAAGAGTGCAGACTGAAGAGGTAAAAAAAGGAGCCACATGCTGCTACAAGGTTTTATACACTATGTTGAAAAGTTCAAATTCCTGTGAAAAGCTGTAGATTCACTGAACTATTTTAATCAGAGGAGCCATATGATTACATTTACATTTTAGAAATATCACTGTCACCTGGAAAATGACTGGGGACAGACCGGAGGGAGGGATAACAGAGCTACCAGACTCTCCTAAGAGAGCAAGCTAAACTTGCTGGGCAGTGGCAATGAGAACAGAAAGGAGGGGAGGCCTGAACAGACGGACAGATGAATGGACTCAAGAGCTATCCGGAAGAGAAGCACACAGACTATGGGGCGGCTGGGACACAGTAGACAGTATATATTTGCCGGGGGGATTAGAAAATTACAACTACAGAATTTAAGAATGACTCCCAGGTTCTTGACATATCTGACTAAGTAAACTGAAGTGCCAGTCATGAGAACAGAGGAAAAGCAAACTTGAGAAGAGAAATTTGAATATGCGTTTGAACATGCTGAATTGGAATATTCAGCGCCAGTAAAGAGTGAGAACGTCCTGTGCTTTTTAAGTGTTCCTCATAGCAACTCCTTGAGGTAGATATTTTTATCCCTATCCACACAAGTGGAAAGTAAACTCAGAGGGGTTCTGTACTTGCCTATGTCCATATTTTGCCCACTTACTAAGAGCAAATGCTGCATCTGCAATTTAAACCCAAAGCCCAAGCAAGGTTTTTCCATCACACTAAACTGCAGGAGAAGAATGTGACATTGACATTTACGAAGATGAAACTGGTTGTGGTTTGATATTGACTGGGCTAGCAAAACAGACTAAAAACATGTCCAATTCTGTAGGCTATGAGCCGATCCAAAGTAGTGTGACTAGGAATGCAATGTAGTATAAAAACAAAGACATGATGATTTGGTAGAGGCAGAGTAATGATTCAAAGATACCTCTTTGGTTTCAAATCAAGATAACTAGAACATTATAAAATAACCATATAATGAAGGAAGAACTAGACTGGAAAGATAAGTTCAGTTTTCTGATAGACTGATTTTTTAGGTGATACTAGAACACCAAATAGATATGCAAGACTGGAGAGATAGCAAGATATCAATAACTCATCCTTTAATAAATACTTATTGAGTGCTTACTATGTATCAGGCACTGTCCCTGAAGTACTAGGAATAGAAAAGAAAAGTTCTTGCCCTTGTGGAGTTTACATTCTACACAGGCGGCAATCAACCAACCAATCAATCAATGTGAGGTAGTTGAGTACTATAAAGAAACAAAATGGAACAAGGACACAGAGAGGGTAAAGATGGATATTTTTTACAGAAGGTAATCAGGGAAAGCCTCTCTTAGAAACTCTTCTGAACACAGTCTTGAATGATGTGATGGACATCAAGACCTTCAAATACCTGGGGGAATAATAGCCTACGCAAAGAAAACAGCACAATACAGATACAGAGGCAGGAATGAGCTTGGCATATTCAGACCCAAGAAGCTTAGAATGAGAGAGAGTGTTTGGAGACTGTCATCATATCAGAGACATAGGAAAGGCCAGACTATGGGCCACACTAAGGAACTTGCATTTCCCTGTAAGTGGGATGGGAAGCTCCTGGAAAGTTCTGAGCAGGCAAATGACAGTACCTAAGGTTTTTAAAAGATCACTGACATCTGTAAATGAGAACTGATTGTAAGGAGCAAGAGTAGTAGCAAAGAAGCCTGCTAGAGATCTCCTGCCACAGTCTATGAAAGAGAGAACAATGGCTGGAGTAAGATAATAGTGATGTGAGAAGGAGAAGTGATGAGATTCGGGATATATTTTTAAAGTAGAGCCAGAAGATCTTGCTGTTAGAATGGATATGAAGCGTGAAGGAAAAAGAAGAATCAGTGATGACTCCTAGATATTAGAGATGAGTGACAGTAAATATCAACAGTGCCATCTACTGAAATAGGCAAGAATGAAGGAATGAGCAGGTTTGGGGAAGAAACCAAAAACTATTATTATCTCTATATCCCATATTAAAGATAAAGAAACTGAGGCACAGAATATCTAAGCAACTAACCCAAAGAGTCACACTGCTGGTAAGCAGCAAACCTGGTAATTGAGTTCAGGCAGTGTAGCTCCAGAGTCTGAATTCTTAGTGCAAAGCTAAATTGCCTCCTAAGACTCCAAGAGGAAAAAAAGTCTCAAAAAAGAAGTTCTAGAACTGAACATTTGGAAGTCACAAAAAGGAGAAGCCAAAAACACTAAAAAAGAGCTAAGCAGAAAATCAGAAAAAGTTTGGTGTCCTGGAAACCAAGGGAATAAAGTACATCAAAGAGGAATGCTAAGAGATCAACAAAGAAATGAACTAGGAATTGACCGATGAGTTTGGCAAGACAGAAGTCACCAAGGACTCTGAAATAAAAGCTTGATGGAACGAGTTATCTTCATAATTTAAGAGTTGAACTTAACAAGAAATATAACATCCAAAATGAGATTCATGTATTCAGTAAGTGTTTACTAAATGTTTATTAGTGCCAGAGACTGGTCTACATGTTAGAGATACAGTAGTGAACAAACCAAACAAAAATGCCTGTCCTCATGGAACTCACATTCTAATAACATATTTAGGCGCTTCTTCAAAGGAAAAGTGATCACCAGTACTTTATCTCTTTATATGAAATGTTACATGGTATAAATCAGTATGTAAATTTCTGATTTACCATTTCAGTTTATTGATGAATAAAACTAAAGGCAATTAATTTTGAAGTAGTAAAAATATATGCTAGTGTTAAGTGATAAATATATCAAGTGAGTTAGTGGGAGTACTTTAATATCACTGACATACTCACTGATGGGCAAAGTAAGAAGAAATATTGTTAAATGTATTCTACATACTATATTCTACATGCTATATTAGTGAAAATTTTTAAATGGGAGTCTATTGGACTCTGTCCAAGGATGATTTGCTGGGGTCTCCGGCAGGTCTTCTTTGATAAACTTTCACGATATTTTGATACATGGATCATGAGGAGAGAATTGATCCAAACACTAAAACCTAACTATAAGAAGTAAGCTTTTCTGGGAGTTCCCTGGTGGTCCAGTGGTTAAGACTCCACGCTTTCACTATCGAGGGTGCGTGTGGGTTCAATGGGGAACTAAGATCCCGCAAGCCACACAGCAGCGTGGCCAAAAACAAACAAACAAACAAAAGCAAAACAAACAAACAAAAAGTAAGCTTTTCTGGAGCAAAACAATGTTCCTACACTCAAGAAGCTTACCGTCTACAGGCTTAATGGACACGTCCTCAATTCAACAAACTTTTATTAAGCACCTACTCTGTGGCATCCAATAAAAGAGTTCAGGGGCATAATACAAGATATAACTATCTTTAATGCGAAATAATATGGTAAAGACAAAAAGTGTCACAGGAGTTTTGAAAAGGGTGGAGATTACAGTGGGCTAGAGCAGTGTTTCTTAACTGGAAACTATTCTGTGCCCCCAGGGGACATCTAGCTATGTCTGGAGATGTTTTAAATCATAACTGGGGTTTCGGTGGGGAGAGGTCAGGGATGCTGCTAAACATCCTACATTGCAGAGGACAGACGCCCACGACAAAGACATTTATCTGGTCCAAACCATCCGCAGTGTCGCTAATAAGAAACCCTAGGTTAGAGTAATAAGAAAATGATTCAGGTACGAGTTGGATTCTGAGTTGACTTTTAATCGTAAGTAGGTGAAGAAAGGTAGAAGAAATAACACAAGCAGAAGTATAAAAGCAAGAAGCAGCCTGTATCTGAACTGGGTGGCGTAGGTATTGGGAAAGGTGTGACAATAAGAATCCAATGGAAATGTGGCTTCAAAAGGCAACAGGATATAAAGATGATTGGGTAGTTGGAAGCTAGATTACATATGAACATAAAAACTAGATCAAGGTGCTGGAAAAAGAAGAAGGTACTAAGAAATTGTTTTATTTTAAGCATTTGCCCTGGAAATTAATGTGGTAAGTTATAAACCTGCTTGAGAGCAGCAGCATGCTGCTTATTCATCACTCTCTTATGTCACTGAGCAGTGTCCTGTAAGTAGTGTGTGCTAAGTGCTTATTAAATTAAATGTAATTTCCCAATTATTTATTTATTAACTATTACTAGTCATCTCTAAAGTTCCATCCACTGCTAAGATTCAGGACATTCATTTAAACTGGAACCGAAGAAAGCTATCATTTAGTCGGTGCCCACCATATGAAGGCACTGTAGGAGGCCCCTCTACACATACTATTCCACTGAACCACAAACAGAATGTGTCTTCCCTCTCTTTAAAGACGAGGACGTTGGGACTCAAAGGGCTTCAGTAACTTGCCCATAATTCCACTCTGAGCTAGGCAGCGGCAGGGATGGGATTGAACCTTTTTCTAGTCTTAACCCAAACCTTCAAGCTTCAGTGGCAGGCTGTAAGTTAGAGTTAAAAAGAAGATTCAAACCTTTTATCATTAAGATATACAAAGACACGAAAAGCAACTCCATTAGGGTGTCCTTATTCTTCTTTACTCCAGCAATTAGGCACGGTATTTAACTTACTTTCACTCCACACGCGTGTGCCCCAAATGCTAGGGGCATTCAAATCACCCCAAAATTCTCTCCCCGAAAATTCAAACTCCTGTAATTACTACCCTCAGACCAGGAAAACACACACACACACACAAACTAACCTGTTGAATTGGTATGATCAGTACTTAAAACCGATGATTCAGAAAACCAAAAACAGACCATTTCAAATTCAGAACAAATTAGCATTTTCGGATCCCACGTCCTCTTCCACACTTAAAGTACTGAGACCTACCCAAGGAAAGCAGCCCAGTGTCTCCGGCCCTCAATGACGTCTACACTGTTGCCAAGTATTCCATCTTCATCACTCCCAAGATCTCTGACAGTCTACCCTGAACCAGAAGTTCTGTCCTCCCGCTACAGTTCTATCACAGATTTTAAAGTCCCCTAAGGAAGCCAACCTAAAACATTCCCTTAATTCCAGACGTCTGATATGTGTCCCAGGAAACACTCTATCATAGGGCTTATCATCCTACTCTAGCGAAGACTCCCTAGCTCTCAACTCTGTCCTCCCAGAAGCACCGTCCCAGCACCAGCTTCCGCCCCAGCTGTTCCTCCGCGGCCTTCAACACCCACCTCTCCAGCAGTTCTTTCGGAACCCACAGCCCCAGCTCAAGGCCCGTTTCCCAGGCTCTCACAGTCCCCCTTCTTTCCAAGAGAATGCGCCGAGCCCCCAACCTCCTCCAAATTCTTACAGAAAGAGCCTCGGGGAAGGGGCAGAACTCGCCCGGCCCGCGGGTCCAGACCGTCCGCCGGGAGCGGGCTCGCGGTCCGCCGGAGGTGGACAGGGGGCGGCAGAAGCACCTACCGACGTCCTGATCGAAGGGATTGGTGGCAAAGAGAGGCATCTCCACTGCGTGCTGAGGTGTCCGCAGGGACTCCCCCTCGACACAGCGGGAGTCAGGGTACGACCGAGGAAGGAAGGCTCCTCAGGCAAAAACAGCGACCGAGACGGGCCCCCAAGGGTCCGCAACAGTTACTCCTCTCACTGACCCCCAGCTACCGCGGCGGCGGCGGCGGCGACAGGAGCGAAGGTGCCGCGAAGGCCCCCGGCGCGGAGCCTGTCGGGAATCTAGGCGCCCTCGGCGCCGCCTGCCTAGAACCTGCCCGGAACCTGCCCCGCCCAAACCGGCCCAGCCCCAGCGCCCCCTCAGCCCGGCCCCGCTTTGATTAGCCACACGGGAGAGTGGCCGTGATGCCTACACTTCCTGCTTTGGCCTTGGTCGGGAACCTCCGGAGGACGGGGTCCTCCGGGCGCACCGAAGCCGACTAGCGAGCCCAGGCGTGAATCAGAGGCTGAGTAGAAAGAAAAGGGGTCGAGGCTGGCGAGAGGGAAGATCCCTTTCTCCCACCCGTTCCGTCGGTTGTCACAACTTTGTGGTCCCTGGGGAGGGGAATGGCAGCCCCTTCACTCGGGGGCATCTAAGTAAAAGGGCTGTGAGTTCAATTCTCTGCCTGCGGTGACGAGGAACTTGCTCGGTGAAGTCATGTGAGCGGGGCGGCTTGGCCAGAGTCCCCACGAGGGGAGTGTCGGGTGCGCGGCTGCTCGCGGCGGCTGAGGTTGCTCTGGCACCTTCCCGAGAGGCCCCGAACGCCCGCTTTGGAGGCTCGGTCAAAAGCACTTCTGGCTGGGCGTTGGCACCTACTGACTGTGCACTCACTAAGCGATTACGGTGATTGGCAAAGCAGTGGCACAGCGCAAGAAGGTCTACGATACCCGCCCCCCGCCCCAAACCGAGCAAAAAGAGAAAACTGAAAATGGAGCTAGCAATTGATTAGTGGTTCGTAATAACTTAAACTATTTAGTCATTTTATTTATAACTTTACAAGAAAAATTATATCCTGTAGAAATGTTAAGCAGCATCTTCTAGAGATTTTTGCATCCCTCTTGGAAGGAACTTAGAGCATCTTGCATGTAAATTGAAGTTATGTAAGTCTACCAAAATTAGAGCACTTCCGAATGTAGCATGTAAACGTTTACAACGTGTGGACTGCAGGATTGGTATTGTGGAATATGAGGAGGGCTTAGAAACATCCATTAAGAATGAAGTCCCATTTCTAAAAGTGAAAAATGACGATTAGAGTAGCATTTAGATACATGTTTGTCATTGAGACAAAGATGAAAAAGAGTCAGGGATGTGGGGAATCGTACACTCACAATGTTGGATGAAATTATTACAGTCTCCCTACAAGAAATATCTGGAAGTATGTAACACAAGCTTTTAAAACCGTGAATACCTTTGGACCCAACAATTCTACTTTTTTCACTTTATCCTAAAGACATTCTTTAAGAACGTGAACAAATATATTCATGGCAACCTTGTTTATAATATCAGAGCATATTGTTAAACACGAAAATGCCCGACATTAGGGATTGGACACACTACTTCCCTCTTGGTGCCTCAGTTTCCTCATCGGTATGAAACAGGAGTAATAATCAGGTTGTAAGAATCAAATGGATTCACACAAACGAAGCCCTTAGGTGCCCAGCATACAGCAAGCGCTAAATAAGTGTAAGTAATCGTTTTAACTAGTATTGGTTCAGTAAATCATAGTACACACAATGTAAAAACTCCCCGGCTATTAAAGGTGATAATATAGATCTATATTTACATAGATAGACATCTAAATACATGAGTTTGTAAAAGCAGCTTACAAAACCATATGAGATTACAAAATACCCCCAACTTTTAAATTCTGAGAGGAAATAGGTGAGAATATTCAGATTATCTCTGAATGGTAAGATTTGTGATATTTTGCTCTTCAGGCACTTTATATTTTCCAGATATTTTAGTGATGATTCTATATGTCTTTCAAGAGCAGAAAAAAAGTTAACACAGCAATGTAAAAAATGTGGTACATTAGTGCCACCGGTTCTTAATATTTTAAGGAGCCAGTACCAAAACTTGCTTGTGTTTCATTATGATGAGTATACAATTCTTCCAAAACATCACTCTTGGTATGTGAAGCAGAGCATTCTCTCTCAAAAACCGGTTCTTGATTACTGGCCTGACAGAAACAGGTGTCTACCTCAAGTTCCCGGGCATTAGTGTCTGGGGCACATTATCATAATCGCCATGTATCAGAGCCAAATATTTATGAAGATGCATTTGGATGTGCTTTGTGCTTCGCTGAATAATTCTGTTGCCAGCGATAAGCTAGTGATCAAATTGTTCAAGCCTTGATCATCAATATGTGAGCACTGGAAATAGTGAAGTAATAACATGACTATTAGTCTTGATAGCATTATCTATGTATTCTGACCTAGAAGAATGGTTATAGCTCTTTGGGGCTTTTATCATTAATATGCTATAAATAATAAACATTTTAAATATTATTTAACATAAAACCAAATAGAAAAAGTGCAAGTGGTTTGTATTTTGAGGTTAGCTTTCCATTATTATCCCTTGAAACATTAAAACTACATGAGTTTCACTTTTAGTTTTACCATAGTTTTTTAAACGTTGTAGAGACACTTTCAAGTATTTCTGTAATATGTGTATACGAAATTCTATGGTTAATTTTAAAATGTTAAATCCCTTTTTTTTGTTTGACTTTGAAAATTCTTCTGCCTTTAAAAATAAGACAGCAACATGCAAGTGGAGTTACTCCAGGAAAAAACTATAATTCTAAGGTTTAGGAAAAGAAATACCCTAAGAACGTTACTAACACTACTCTAGTTCACACTCTTATCATCCTTTGGATGAATTATTACATTCATCTCCTACTATGTTTTTCTGCTTTCCTACTGCTATGGACTGAATCATGTCCCCACAGAATTCATATGTTGAAGTCCTAACCCCTAACGTGATGACATTTAGAAGTGGAGCCTTTGGTAGATAATTAGGTAATTAGGTTTATATGAGGACATGAGGTTGGGGCCCTCATGGTGGGATTAGTACCATTGTAAGAATAGACACCAGAGACCTTCCTTTTTCTTTTCTCTCTGCCATGTGAGGACACAATGAAAAGGCACCTGTATCTGCAAGCCAGGAAGAGAGAGCTCCCCAGAACCCAACCATGCTGGCACCCTGATCTCAGACTGCAGCCTCTAGAATGGTAAAAAATAAATAAATTTCTGTTGTTTAAGCCACCCAGTCTATGGTATTTTCTCATGGCAGCTGAGTTAATACACCTACCTGTCTCCAAACCATTCTCCACACCCCTGCTGGAATGATTTTTCTAAAACACAAATCTGATTATGTTATTCCTTTAAAATTCTCATATGGTTCTTCAGTCACTCAGTCATTTAATAAATATTTATTAACTCCTTATGTGTACGAAGTACCATACTAGATGCTGGAAATATCATAGGGATAAAAGCTCTTTTATGGAGTATAGCTTATGGGAAATACAGTCAATAAAGAAATAATTAAATTCTAATTCCTTAGCATTACATCCTTACAGAACTGGCCCCTGAAAATCTCATTTTTAAATTTTATTTATTTATTTATTTTTGGCCACACTGAGTGGCATGTGGGATTGAACCCATGCCCCCTGCAGGAAGCGCAGAGTCTTAACCACTGGACTGCCAGGGAAGTCCCTCATTTTTTTAAAGTCTTTTTTCATCCCCTCTACTTTAGTCTTTCTGATGCCCCCATACTTTCCATGTCTTCAAACAAGCAATTCGTTCTGCCTTTCCTGCTCTGATTCCATACCCTCTCTAAACCTCCACTCAATTTCAATTCCCAAAAGCCTTTCCTAACTCAGCACCTGACCTGTACTAGGCATGTAATAAGTATTTGTTAGTTGATTATTGGCCGTTTCTATCATAGCACTTAATGGTATTATATTTGTTCCAAGTGTCTTTTACTACATAAAAACCACCCAACCTTAGCGACTTAGGACAACAATAATCATTTCCTTTGCTTGCAAATCAAAAAAGTTGACAGAGCTCTACAGGCACAGCTTGACTTTCTTCCACACAGTGTCAGCAGGGGTGGCTCAAGGCTGGGATGACTTTACCCCTGGGGCTGCAGTCATTCGAAAGCTTGCACACTTACCTGTCTGGCCACTGATACTGGCAGTCCGTGGGGTCATTGGGGCTGCAGCCCAGAACACCTACAGGGAACCTCCTATGTGTCAGCATATCAGGCTGCGCATTGCAAGAGGCAGGAAGAGAAAACCTCCAGTTTCTAAGACCTGAGCTAGGAGGCGGGCACAGCAGGGTTTCAGTCATATTCTACTGGACAAGCTGTGGCAGCATCTGCACTGATGGGGAAAGGAAATAAAATCCAACCTTCGATGGAAGGAGTATAAAAGAATTTGGGGACCATATCTGAAAGCTGCCACACTATTATAACTTTTTACTTGTTTGTATAGCATTGGTCTGTGACTCTCTTATCTTGATATTTCCAGACTTTCCACTAAGTGTTCCATAAATATCTGTTAAATGTAGTAATAAAATATGTCACGATTAAATTGGAACACTTCTGTTACCAGCCATGGGAGAGTAACAGGATCTGGACTTACCTTTCACCATAACCAAGAGAAAGCTGGATAAAGTATATGGAACAACTGATTTCAGACCTAAACCAACAGACTGGGATCCCAAGGAGAAAGGGAACAAGCAGTGAGCCCTATGATTGCCACAGCTTTCTGTCCACGGTCAGTTTCTGGACTGTGCCACAGGGAGGGGAAACCCCAAAATTACCAAAAGGGATAATAAATGACATTTTACAATGATAAAGGCATAAATTCACCAAGAAGACATAATAATATCAATTGTGTATCAACCTAAAGACAACTGGAAAAAAGGAAGCAAGATTTACAGAACTGATAGGAGAAATAAGTCCATCCATAGTTTTGTTAGCTGTTTTAATACTCCTCTCTCAGGTAAAGATAGGACAAATACAAAATCAGTAATTACTTAGAAGACTTGAAGAACTCTCTCAACCAACTTGATCAAATTGACGTTTATGATGGCCCACCCAAACTGCAAGATAACATTCTTGCCAAGTAGACACAGAACAGTAACAAAGATAGACAATATGCAGGACCTTATAATGACTCAAAATAATTTAAAGGATAAAATTAAATAGATTTTTCTTCCTTGACTAAAACAATTAACTTAGAAAGATAACAGATATCTGAAAATTTTCAATTTATGTAAAGATTAAACAGAACAGTTCTAAATAACCTATGTGTCAAAGAAAAATCAGAAAATATTTTGAGCTGGATGAAGGTGAAAACAAATCAAAATTTGTGAGATGGAATTAAAGTGATGCTTAGAGGAATAGTTTAAGCATTAGATATTAGAAAAGAAACATCTAATATAAATGAGCTAAGCTTCTACCTTAAGAAGATAGAAAAAGAACTCAAGTAGAAAAGAGAAATAATAAAGATAAAACCAGAAATCAGTGAAATAAAACACAAATGATAGAGAAAATCAATAAAACCAAAATTTAATCTTTTTAAAAAATCAATAAAATTGATAACACTCTACCTAGATCAAAAGATAAAGAGGAAACACATAAACTGCCGGTATCAGGAATTAAAGAAGCAACATGACTATAGATCCTATAATTAAGACATTACAGAAATTAAATAATATTAAACCAAAACATTCATAAAGAAATATTCTTTTAAAAACCTTTACACCAATAAATTTGACAACATAGGCAAAAGGGGGGAAAAATCCTTGAAAGATATAAATGATCACAACTGGGTCAAGAAGAAACAGAAAACCTGAAAACACACATATATATATATATATATATATATATATATATATCAATAACAGAAATTAAATTCTTAGTTACACTCCACAAAAATCTCTAGACCCATGAATTCAATAGTTAATTCTATCAAACTTGTAAGGAAGAAATAATATCAAACATCTACAAAATCTTTTAGAAAATACCACAGTGGGGAACAATTCCTTAATTATTTTATGAGGCCGACATTACCCTGACACTAAAATCAAACAAAGACATTATAACAAAGCATTAAACAATATCCCTCATTAACAGAAATAATAATAATCCTTTAAAAAAGAAATTTACAGGAATATAAAGAGAATACATCATGACTAAGGAGAGAGTATCCCAGGAATATAAAGTTGCTTTAGCATTTGAAAATCAATGCAGTTGACAATACTAACAGAATATAAGAGAAAAATCATATGAAAATCTCAATAGGTACAGAAAAATACCATTTGACATAGTTCAAAAGCCTTTGTGATAAAAACAGCAAACTAAGAATAGAAGAAACATTTCTCAACTTGACCAATGGCATCTTCAAGAAACTCAGACCTAACATCACACTCAGTGGTGAAAGAGAATGATTTTTCTATAAAAAGAAGCCATACAAGAATGCCCATTTTCACCCTACTACTTAAAATTATAATGATGGTCTTAGTGCTAAAGTCAAGAAAAAACATTAGAGCAATATAGGTTTCAGACTTTGCCTTTGGCCAAGATGGAATAACAGAGACTGGACTTATCTTCTTGCTGGAAACAACTGAAAAAACAGACAAAATATATGAACAACAGTTGTCAGTGACCCTGGACATCAGGCAAAAAGGAGAGTTATCCCTGAGAGATGGGACACAAAGTGAGCCTTATGATTGCCCTTGTTTACTGCCTGGATAGAGTTTCCAGGCCATGGCATAGAGCTCAGTCTCCTTGAGATGAGAAAACAGAGCTGCAGGTCCAGAGGGGCCAAGGTTGTTACGGTTTACAGGGAAGAGCACTGGAGACATGCTGGAACCCAAAAATATGCATCACCTGACAAGATAAAATACACAACGTCTGACATCTAATCAAAAATTACCAGGCTATCTACAAGAAACCTATTTTAAATACACGACTATGTCATGGTATATAAACACATACCATGCTAACACTAACCAAAAGAAAACTTGAACAGTTATATTAATGCCAGACAAAGTTGGTTTCAGATCAAAGACTATTACCAGAAATATAGAACATCACTTTTCAATGAAGAGAGAGTCAAATAATCAGGAGAATATGAGAAAACTGTATAGTTTTGCATATAGTGACAACTTCAAAGAACATAAAACAAAAACTGACAGAACTTCAAGGAAAAATAGACAACTCCATGATTGTAGTTGGAAATTTCAACTCCCCTGTCTCGATAGTGATAGAAGTCAGTAAGGCTGTAGAAGCTTGAATAAAACTATCAACCAGCTTGTCTTAATTGAAACTGATAGAACACTACATCTGATGAAAGCTGGCTATGTATTTTTTTTTTTTTTTTTTTTTTTTTTTTTTTTGCGGTACGCGGGCCTCTCGCTGTTGTGGCCTCTCCCGTTGCGGAGCACAGGCTCCGGACACACAGGCTCAGCGGCCATGGCTCACGAGCCCAACCGCTCCGTGGCATGTGGGATCTTCCCGGACCGGGGCACAAACCTGTGTCCCCTGCATCGGCAGGCGGACTCTCAACCACTGCGCCACCAGGGAAGCCCCCTGATTATGTATTCTTTTTAAGTGCACATAACATACTTATCAAGATAGAGAATATTCCAGGCCATAAAACAAATCTCAATAAATTTAAAAGGATTCAAGTCATACAAAGTATGTTTTCTGAGTACAATAGAATTAAATTAAAAATAAATTACAGAAGAATATTTAAAAGTCCCCAAATATTTGGAAACTAAGTAACACTTCTAAATAACCCATTGGTCAGAGGAGAAATAAAAATAGGAAGTATTGTGAATGGAATGATATTGAAAATACAACATACCAGAATTTATGGGAAGCAGTTATAGCAGTATTTAGAGGGATATTTATAATATAGCATATATACTGGGAAAAAGGTCTCAAATCAATTGTCTCAGCTTTCGTTTTAAGAATCTAGAAAAAATTGCAAATGAAACCCAAAGAAAGCAGAAGAACGGAAGCAGTAAACATAAGAGAGGAAAGCAATGAAAAAGGAAACAGAAAAACAACAGGGGAAAATAAAAGGCAATAAATAAAATTGATAAAACTGTAGTCGGACTGATGAGGGAAAAAAGAGAGAAAAGATACAAATTACAAATTTCAGGAATGAGAGAAGTGACATCACTACAGATGCTACAGATATTAAAAAGATAATAAGGGAGTATTATGGCCAACTCTATAACTATAAATTAGATAACTTAAAGGAAATGGCAAATTCCTTCAATTGCACAAACTACTAAAGCTCAGGACAGAAATAGTTAACTTGAATAGCTCTATTTCTATTAAAGAAATGTAATTTCTTGTTGAAATCTTTTAACAAAATTAACTTTGCGTCTAGATGGATTCACTGGAGATGACCAAGGGGCATGAGGAAATTGGAAAGGGGTGGGTTGATGGTATATCTTCATTATTTTGATAGTGGTGGTAGTAGTTTCATGGATATATATATATGTCAATACTTATCAAATTGTACATTTTAAATATGTACAGATTATTTTATGTCAATTATACCTCAAAAAGGTGTTTAAAAATCACCAACAAGAATATCCTTTGCAACAATTTATAGTTTTGATGAAACATTTTTAGACAATCACTTAAAAATATGAGTGAAGGTAAAAATGTTTGAAAACCACACCCTCAGGTCATTCCCCAGCAAGACTGCCCCACCTCCCCAGTCTCTCCTAATAAATAATTCTAAAACAACTGCTTCTTCTGACTAACATGGTTTAACATGTTTTTTTTGAGCAGGTTGGACCAATCTGTAAAATACAAGGGTCTATAAATAGCCTTTTCACAACAAAAGATAGTTTTATAATAAATATAAACTCCCTTGATTTATTATAGCTCAACTCTTGACTTCCACTTTTGACCCCTTTCTTATTATAAAGATTATACATCTTCTTTAACCTAATAACTGCTAATGACTGGGTAACTGGATTAGCAACACTCAACAGTTGGTGAGAGTTTATGGTGATTCCACTGACTCAGTTTGCAGCTGGTGTATCATGAAGGATCTTTGAAAATGAAGACGTCACCAAGGAATCTGCTTCTCCCCAGCATTTACCATTCAAAGACTTTTCAGAGGCTTCCAGGCATGTTAAAATAAGCCACAGATTTTCAAAGCAGATGACTCCAATTATGAAGGTAGCTCTAAGTTTCTGGGCACAGTGAAAAATGAATGTGCTTACTGTAAGGAAATATATAAGAAGGAAAAAGCCAGCTTCATTCTAAAGTTCCCTTGCTATATCTGTGCCTATGTAGCAAATGTTCCCCAAAGGAGCACTTAAAATACTACTTTTTATATTGTGTTTAGTCTAACACAATTAATGTTTATAATAGCATATGTGTATCTTTCATTTCGTTTTCATTATTAATTTTGTAAGGTATGAAATTGTTCTTCGAGAATGAATTTCTTACTTATATGATTATAGAACAGAAGGATTTTACTTACAAAGGTTGGACTTTCAACTTCCTGCCTAGAACCACATTTGTAGGATTGATTCTATTTTGGAGGAGATGCTAGTAAGCTCTAGGTAATGACATCACTGTGCCTCAGTTTTCACATCAATAAAAAATTAAATTAACTCCAACATTATTCCCAAAGTACAGTGCTCAATTTATCATCTTCTAGATTAGTGCCTCTGTGTTTAGAGGTTTCTCACTCTTAACATTTCAGTTCTCGTTCTCTTTGTATTTGCTTTCAGTTGTACTTCCCTTACTCACTTCACCTGCATTTTATACTCTCTTCTTGAATCTACCAGCTTTCTTCTCTCTCATATTCATTCCTATTGTGACACTTACAAATAGAAAAACTGGTTAAAATTTTTAATTGTTTATTTCTCTTCAGTTACTGACATCACTTCCCATTAATGATATCATTGTTCTTATCCTGTTGAAATAACCACATCAAGTCTATTTAAGTTTTATCACTATATGCTAAAAACATGCATTACATATCACATTATATCACTAACATCACTAACATGGTCACTAACACTGTCACCAACACAAATCATTAACTCTGATTTCAAGATTTGTTTTAAAGCTATGATAATCAAGACAGAATGGTACTGGTATAAAGATAGACAAATCAATCAATGGAACAAAATAGACATTTGAGAAATATATCCATACATATATGGACATCTGATTTTTGACAAACATACAAAGGCAATTCAGCAGAGAAAGGATAGGTTTTCAACAAATGGTACTGGAACACTTGGATATCTATAAGCAAAAATATGAATTTCAATCTATATTTCACACCATATACAAAAATTAACTCAAAATGGATTATAGGCCTGAATGTAGAACTCCAAACTATTAATCTTCCACAAGAAAACTGGACAAAATATTTTGTGACCTTGGGTTAGGCAAGAGTTTTATATATGACATCAAAGACATAATCTATCAAAGAAAAAAAATAGTAAATAGGACTTCATCAAAACAAAAGCAACTCACAAACTGGGAGAAAATATGTGCCCATGATATATCTGATAAAGGACATGTATCCAGAAAATATAAAGTACTCTGGAAACAATAAGAACACAATTGTACCACTAAGAAAATGGGCAAGAGATCTGAATAGTCTCTAAAGCAAATACCCAATTGACAAACAAGCACATGAAAAGAAGATCAGCCCATTAGTCATTAGGGAAATGAAAATTAAAACCACAATGAGATAGCACAACACAGCAATTAGAATACATTAATATAAAATTTCAAAGACTGACCACACCAAGTGTTGGCCAGGATGCAGAGCCACTGAAAGTCTCCTGCATGGCTGGTGGGAATGTAAAATGGCACAACCCCTTTGGAAAACACTTTGGCAGTTTCTTTTTTTTTAAGTAATTATTTTTAAAATTAATTCTTTATTTATTTTTGGCTGTGCTGGGTCTTCGTTTCTGTGCAAGGGCTTTCTCTAGTTGTGGCAAGCGGGGGCCACTCTTCATCGTGGTACGCGGGCCTCTCACTATCACGGCTTCTCTTGTTGGGAGCACAGGCTCCAGACGCGCAGGCTGAGTAGTTGTGGCTCACGGGCCTAGTTGCTCCGCAGCATGTGGGATCTTCCTGGACCAGGGCTCGAACCCATGTCCCCTGCATTGGCAGGTGGATACTTAACCACTGCACCACCAGGGAAGCCCATTTTGGCAGTTTCTTAAAAAGTTAGGCATATACCAACCATGCAAGCCAGTCATTCCACTCCTAAGTATTTACCTAAGAAAAATGAAAGCATAGATCCGAACAAAGACTTGTCAACGAACGTTCATAGATGCTTTATTTGTAACTGGAAAAAAAAAAAAATCTAAGCATGAGTAGATAAACAAATTATGTGGTGAATGGATAAACAAACTGTGGTATATCCATACAATGGAATACTTCCCAGCAATAAAAGAGTGAATTACTGATACACAACATGGATGAATCTCTAATTCATAATTCGTGATTCATAATTCAGCTACATAATTCGTAAAACACAGAGCAAAATGAAAATATGGGTTCCCTTGTTCATATATTATTAAGAATTTCAAAACAGTGACAATAGAGCATTAAACCAAGTGTCAGGCCCTTTTAAGCACAGGATCCTCTGGGACTACACCAGTTGCAAGCCCATGAAACTGGACCTTCTCAAAATAATTATCCTGAGTGAAGGAAGCCAGATGAAAAGAGTATACAATGTATGATTTCATTTGTATAAAATTATTGAAAATGTAGACTCATTTAAAGTGATGGAGAACTGATCAGTGGTTGCCTAGAGACCACATGGGGTGGGGTAGGGTAGGAGGAGGGATTAAAAGGAGCAGAGGGAAACTCTCTGAGATGATGTACGTGTTCACTATCCTGACTGTGGTGAAGGTTTCACGGATGACACATATGCCAAGGCTTATTAAATTGCACCTTTTGAATATATGCACTTTACCGTATGTCAATTATACCTCAATAAATGTATTAAATATTGCAAAACGTTAACTGGCCTTTGAGAAGGATTTTTTAAAAATACAGTTCATGGGGCTTCCCTGGTGGCGCAGTGGTTGAGAGTCCGCCCGCCAATGCAGGGGACACAGGTTTGTGCCCCGGTCCGGGAAGATCCCACATGCCGTGGAGCGGCTGGGCCCGTGGGCCATGGCCACTGAGCCTGTGCGTCTGGTGCCTGTGCTCTGCAACGGGAGAGGCCACAGCAGTGAGAGGCCCACGCACCGCAAAAAATAATAATAATAATAAAAATGAAAAAACATAAAAATACAGTTCATGATCACTGGTATGTAATTCTTCCCCATAACCAAAACACACACAAGTGTGTTAAGTAAAAGCAGAAGACAATATATAATTAGCGGCTAAAATGAATGACACATTATCAGTACAAACTAATTCTGTGGAAGAATAAGGATCCAGTATGAGCTGAAGCAATCAGCGAAAGCCACTTGAAAATACTGGTATTGAATGTAGCCTTGAAGAGTGAATGAGACTTACACAAACAGGAAAGGGAAAACAGCAGTTTGGGTAGGGAGAAAAGAATGCAAGTTTGGATTAAAAGTTAGCCAGATTAGTTTACAGACAATGGACAGACCTTCTTAGCTGGGTCAGAGTATTTTGGTGACGGGCACTTCAAAAGAGATAAATGTTCGATTGGCCCCCCTGGGTTCAGGTTATAGTAGACAGCTCTGAAGCCAAGCTAACTAATCCATTTTTACCCTAAAGACAAGGGCTAATGTGTAGATTGATAAAAGATGTTTTGAAAAGTGAAACAATGTTATATGTAGAAAGCTATTCCAAATCTTTTTTGCTTTGGGGACACCTTGCTTTCAAGCAGGCTCCCACCTCAACTTTCTTTTCCCTGCCTCAAAATACCTCCATCTCCACTTCCTTTATGCCTGTCTGAGAAAGAAGCGTCCTTTCTCTTTCTGAAACCTAAGTCCTCCATCTATGTTCTTAATCACTAACCCTCTCACAACCACAGGGATCTTGCTTCATGAAATAGCCTATTTCACATAATCAGCCTCTTCATATCTTATGGCACCTTTGTTTCAACATATAAGCAAATGAAAGCCTTTTATGGGGGGACTCTGCTGTGTCTCAAGATATTTCCTTATTCATTCCCCTCTTCATGCTGAAGCTGACCTAGCCAACCTAGCTCTGGGCTTTATCATTTCTCTCTTGGACTGAAACTCATCTCATTCCCTGCATCCCTCATGCCTTCCGCATTCAGTTCACTGCTGCCAGATTAACCTTGGGAAAGAGGCTTCTTCAGTATGATTTTCCTTCTCTCCAGTCTTCAGAAATTCACTCCTGCCTTTTAAAATAGAGTGGTTCTCAACGTGTTTCTAGTCTCGCCTGATACTTTTAAGATTTAGTCAAAGTGCACAACTCACTTATCCTCAAGCTTCTTTGTTTTTCCCACCCCCGTGTTCATGGTGAGCCCTCAGGAATCATACTCATTCTTCAAGTATTCAAAACTGATTTTCTGAGCCCCCAGACAAGTTATTCCCATAGCACTCCGCGATTCACTTTTCAAATTTCTTTTACTCTGCATTTGATGATAGAATACGGACTTCGGTGTCAGGAAGAGCATCAAAATCTCTACTTATTAGCTTCTGACCTCGGGCAAGTTTCTTAATCCCTCCAGAGTTCAATTGCCTCATTTGAAAATGTGGATAATAATACCTATCTGTAAAGATTGTTGTATGGATTAAATCAGTGGAAATGCCTGGCATATGAAAGGTGGTATGTTTCTGACATTATCTTGGAATACATTTGTGTGAGTTTCTTATCCACTAAAAAGCTCTGTAGGTCTTTTGAGGACAGGCCCCATTTTTCATTCATTTTGGTACCCCCTACTGGTACGTAGTATACCAGTAAATTATTTACTTTTTAAAGAGACAGTCTTAGAAGTCTGTTGGCATGTAATTTACTCTTAGGATATTTCAAAGTTTTTTCCCCAAAATGTTATATTCAACTTTGTTAAAAAATATAGCCACTCTGAAAATGTTACATCTCATGTCATATTCAATGTTTTAAAGAAATAATTGGAGGAGAAACTATTAACTGTAATATACAAACCCATTCTGCCACAAAATTTGGGTTTTATGCTAAACATATCAATATTGTAAATTTTACACTTTAAAATATTTATTATGCATGACACTAAAATTGACTCTAAGTAATAATTTATATACATAAAATGCATCTGCTTTATGTGTTTAGTGTGATGAGTTTTGACAGATGTATACACCTGTGTAACACCACAACCAACAAATAGAACACTTACATTATTCCGAAAGGACTCCTGTGTCTATTCCCAGCCTGTTCTCTTTGCACACATCCCCAGCACCAGGCAACAACTTTCCTGTTTCTTGTCACTGTATATTAGATTTTCCTTTTCTAGTTTCATATAAATGAAATCATATACTATGTAATCTTTCTGCTTTTGCTCAGCATAGAGTTTATTAGATTCATTCATGTTGCATGTTCAGTAGTTTGTTCCTTTTCATTGCTGAGTCATATTCCATTGTATGAACATACTACCATTTGTTTATCCATTCACATGTTGATGGACATGGATTGTTTTCAGTTTGGGGCAACTATGAATAAAACTGCTATGGGCTTCCCTGGTGGCGCAGTGGTTGAGAGTCCGCCTGCCGATGCAGGGGACACGGGTTCGTGCCCCGGTCCGGGAAGATCTCACATGCCGCTGAGCGGTTGGGCCCATGAGCCATGGCCGCTGAGCCTGTGCTCCGCAACGGGAAGAGGCCACAGCAGTGAGAGGCCCGTGTACCGCAAAAATAAAATAAAATAAAATAAAACTGCTATGAACGTTGGTGTCCAAGTCTTTGTATGGACCTATTTTCATTCTCTTGGTTAAATACCTAGGAATGAAGTTACTGGGTCATATGGTAAGCAAGTGTATGTTGATCTTTTTAAGAAATTGCCAAATTTTTTTCCAAAGTAGTATTCTCTTTAGCCATGTATGAGAATGCCAATTGCTCCACATCCTTGCCAACATTTAAAAATATTAGATGTAGTGATGTCTCATTGTGGGTTTAATTTGCATTTCCCTAATGACTAAAAAGATCGAGCATCTTTCCATGTACTATTATTTCCATATCTTCTTTGTGACATGTCTATTCAAATTTTTTGCTCATTTAAAAAAATTATTATTGAGTTATAAGAATTCTTTATATATTCTGGATACAAGTTCCTTGTTAGATACATGTATTGTGAATATTTTCACTTTTTTAATGGTGTCTTTGGGATAACAGAAGTTTTACATTTTGATGAAGTTCCATCTGTCTTTACTTTTATGATAAATGCTTTTTTCTAGGTCATTGTATCTAAGAAATCTTTGCCTTCCCCAAGATCACAAAGATTCTGCTGTTTTCTTCTAGAAGTTTTAGAGTTTTAGCTTTTATATTTAGGTCTATGATCCATATCAAATTAATACTTGTCTATAGTGTAAGGTAAGGATCAAGTTTTTTTTTTTTTTCTTTTAATGTGGATATCTAGTTGTTTCAGCACCTTTTGTTGAAAAGAGTTTAAACTTAGCATCTTTGTTGAAAACCAGTTGACCATATGTATGGTGGTCTGGACTCGATTCACTGATCTATATGTCTATCCTTATGCCTACCCCACTGTCCTGTAAGCTGTAGTTTTATACTGTTGAAAACAGATATTTATGTGTTCCAACTTCATTCTTACTACACATTTCTGTATCAATTTTAGAGTTATCTTGTCAAATTAAAAAATATTCTGCTGGGATATGGAGAGAACTGACAGTTGAACAACTTGAGTCTTCGAATTCATGAACATAGAACAGATATTTACTTAGGTCTTCACTTTCTCTTGACAGTGATTTATAGTGTTCAGTGTACGGGTCTTGCACGTTTTGTTAAATTTATCCCTCTATATTTCATGGTTTGGGATGCTGATAAGCATTAGATAGTTTTACTCTAAATTTCAATTTCCAGTTGTTCATTTCTAGAATGTATGAAAGGATTGATTTTTTGTTACATTGGCCTTGTATCCTGCAACTAGTTCCAGTAGCTTTTTTGTGGATTCATTAGGCTTTTCTAATAACACAATGTTGTCACTTGCAAATAGTTGTACTTCTTTTTCCAATGTAAATGCCTTTAAAACAGTAGTTCATAGTTTTCATGAAATTTGAACAATTTTCAGCCAGTATTCCTTCCCCAGGCACACCTCAGACTTCCCCCATCTCCCATTGTTAACAGACTCCTCAAAATTATCTAAGTTTCTCAGATCAGGCTGGTAGTGCCGTCTGGGGGAGGTGCCCAGAGCCCAGATCAGGATCCGCGTGGACCAGGTCCAACTTTCGTCTCTGTGGTCTTTTGGGGGTGGTCTCCAGCCCAGGGCCAGGATCAGGTTCCCGGAGGATGACCTAACAAGTAGATCGCTTCCCTTGTTCTGCGCAGAATTTCTTTCACTGGATCACCAGAGATCCGAGTTGCCCGAATGGCGCTCACACACTGATTTGGGGTGACTCAAACTGTTTCAGGCCTGTACGTGGTTTACATGGATTTCACTTAAATCTCACAACAACCCCACAAGGTAGGTTTTAAAATTATTCCCACTGAGGAAATTGAGGCATAGAGAGATTTAGTTGCCCAAGTTCACACAGCTAATAAGACTGGTGGAGCCTGGAATTTGGGGCTTGAATTCCAGTCATCTGACTCCAGAGCCTGCCTTCTTAACTGTGTGCTTTAAGGGGAAAGAGGAAATAACTGTTAGGAGAAAGCATGTGTATCTGGAAGAAGATTTTAAAATAAGGAGACACAGAGTGCATAACAGTGGGATACTACGTTTCTTGAGGGAAGGGCTCTTGCTAGCTTTCCATCCGTAGGTTGCCTCTGTCTGCGCAAACTTTTCTCCTTTGGTATCTTGTCACGTCCTATTTCCTCCAGTTTCCCTCTAACATCCAGCATCCCGCGCTGCAGTGCAATGAACGCCCACAGAACACTGGCTCCAGTGGAATCCACGCAGGTGGGGCACTCCTATTCCACCCCCTGCCCCATGCCTGCTCCGCTGGCTGGGAAAAGTGAAACAGGGTGAAAAGTGGGCGCTTCCTCCCCAGAAGCTCTGAAGAATGAGTCTTTGGCGGGAGGATCCCACGGCCTCTCTACACCTCCAGAAACAATCTTACAGAAGTCTAGGGGCGGGGCAGGGCCACGCCAAGTCCAGGTGCGTTTCGGCTCAAGGCACTAACTAGCAAGGCGCCCGTAGTCTGTGCCAAGACGCCCCGGCTGTCTCCAAGAGGAGGCTCCCCCAGCTGGCGAGGCGGATGGGTTTCCCCGAGAGCAGAGCTTGAGCTCGCACCCAGGGGCTCCCGGGACCCCCGCGCGGCCCCTCGCCCAGAACCGGTGGCCGGGTCCCCGCGCGGCGCGCGCTCCCGCGGGCCGGGGGCGGGGCGGTGGCCCGGGACGCCCTCTCCTCCCCCTTCGGGCGGCCGGGCGCCGAGGCTCCTGCGCGCGGCACATGGGGCGCCTGACGGAGGCGGCGGCGGCAGCGGGCGGCGGCGCTTCAGCGGCGCGCTCGGCTCGGCCCCCTCCCGCTCCCTTGCCCCTCTCGTCCACGTCCCCCGGCTGCGCGGCCACCATGGCGTCCAGCGAGGAAGACGGCACCAACGGCGGCGCCTCGGAGGCCGGCGATGAGAGGGAGGCCGCGGGCAAGAGGAGGCGCCGGGGCTTGCTGGCCACCGCTTGGCTCACCTTCTACAACATCGCCATGACCGCGGGGTACGTGCGCCCCGAGGGGCCCTCGCCGCGCCGCCACCCCTTGGCGTTCCGCGCTCCGGGCGCCGGCGGGCCGGGGGGCG